>NW_900238.1:0-902 GCF_000209065.1 Trypanosoma cruzi | reverse complement strand
CCCGGTTCGCGTCCCCCTTTTCCCCGTTCCCCCCGGAAGGAGAGGACGGAGACTCGTCGCTCGCAAACATCGCCACCAACTGCGTCTCAAGCGCGTGCATCACTATGGCTGCAATCATCGCAAAAAGAAACGCGTACGCGTCGTATGACTCCTTCCACGAGTCCGGAACGCAGTCTTCCTCAAGCAACTCAGCAGCGGGGTGGATCATGTGGATCGTTGACACGGCCAGCACCACGCCAGTCGCCGCACACTTGCCGAGAACAAACAAGAATGGGTTCATCCGCAGACACGGCACATGCTTCCCGGCAAGTGGGATAACCGTCCCCAGAAACGACGACAAAAGCACGACGAAGATGGCCACCACATGCAGCCCCACCGTGTACGGTCCATTGGAGCCACCACAGTCTCCATGGCTGTGCTCATCCTTATCTCCGTCGTGGCTGTCATCGCAGTGCTGCGCGGCCATCTTCCCCCTCAGCAACTCGTACTGGGAGAGGAGCGCATCGCACGTCTCGTTTTCGCTCATTCTGCTGGTAGGATTTAAAAAAAAAAAAACTCTGGCTGTGAAGGTGAAAGCGTGAACTTCTCGCACTGATGCCCGCCCCGTGTGCCGCGGCAGCGGAAGGGCGCCACACAATCACACAGCACCAGCAAAAAAAGAGCGGAGAGGGAAAGACAGGCAGCGTGCGTACAAGGGGTTGTTTGCGCAGGCGGGGGTGAGGCGGCGGCTGAACAGCGAAGAACAACACCGCGGCCCGAACAGATGCTCCCGGCCCAGGCTCCTCCCCGTCACCAAGCACGTTTATGGGGAAAAGAACAAATATACATATATATACATATAACAAAACAAAAACAGGAAATGGTGGTCCACTACAGTCACAGGAGAGCGTCCCGGTGCCCCG
>NW_900237.1:0-902 GCF_000209065.1 Trypanosoma cruzi | reverse complement strand
TCAGCGACCCCGTTGTGCAGTCGGACATGAAGCACTGGCCCTTCAAGGTCATCACGAAGGGCGACGACAAGCCGGTGATCCAGGTGCAGTTCCGCGGCGAGACAAAGACGTTCAACCCGGAGGAGGTGAGCTCGATGGTGCTGTCAAAGATGGAGATTGCGGAGTCGTACCTGGGCAAGCAGGTGAAGAAGGCCGTGGTGACTGTGCCCGCGTACTTCAACGACTCCCAGCGGCAGGCGACGAAGGATGCCGGCACGATCGCGGGGATGGAGGTGCTGCGCATCATCAATGAGCCGACAGCTGCCGCCATTGCGTATGGCCTGGACAAAGTGGAGGACGGCAAGGAGCGCAATGTGCTCATCTTTGACCTTGGCGGCGGCACGTTTGATGTCACGCTGCTGACGATCGACGGTGGCATCTTTGAGGTGAAGGCGACGAACGGCGACACGCACCTGGGCGGCGAGGACTTTGACAACCGCCTCGTGTCGCACTTCACGGACGAGTTCAAGCGCAAGAACAAGGGCAAGGACCTGACGACAAGCCAGCGCGCCCTCCGCCGCCTCCGCACCGCCTGCGAGCGCGCCAAGCGCACGCTGTCGTCCGCGGCACAGGCGACGATTGAGATCGACGCGCTGTTCGACAACGTGGACTTCCAGGCAACCATCACTCGCGCCCGCTTCGAGGAGCTCTGCGGCGACCTCTTCCGAGGGACGCTGCAGCCGGTGGAGCGTGTGCTCCAGGACGCCAAGATGGACAAGCGTGCCGTGCACGACGTGGTGCTCGTCGGCGGCTCCACCCGCATTCCAAAGGTGATGCAGCTGGTGTCTGACTTTTTCGGTGGCAAGGAACTGAACAAGAGCATCAACCCTGATGAGGCTGTGGCGTACGGTGCCGCCGTGCAG
>NW_900236.1:0-902 GCF_000209065.1 Trypanosoma cruzi | reverse complement strand
CCAAGAAGAAGCAAAAGAGGGAAGGTGGTGTGGGAGACCGCGGTGCTGCCGTCACTGTCACCAGTCTCGTTGTCTCACGTTTTCGGGTGGTGACTGTTTCTAATGTTTGAGGTGCTGCCTCACTGACTGTAGGAGCGACGTTGGTGTTGCCAGCTTCGGCGTCGTCCTGCACTCTGTTGGGTTTGGGCTGCCGAGCATCATCCTCATCCTCCTTATTCTGGACATCGCCATTTCCATTTGCAGAGATGGATGTTGCTGTTGTTTCCGCTAAACCGCCGGCAGATGCTTTTTTCGTCGTATTCAATTGCGTTGTGACTTTATCTTTTTGCTCCTGCATACCATCCTTTGAAGGACGGTCCGGTGATTCGGACCCCGTTTTGTTGGGTGACGATGCCTTGTTCTGCATTTCTCTTTTTGAGGCCTCTGAGGTTCTTGGTGCTGTTGTTAGACTTCTTTGTCCGGATTTGCCTGTACAGGAGTTACTGGTGGCACTTCTGGGGATAGTTCTGCTGATGGAACTGGCAGTACTACTGCCGGTGTTTGTGGTAATAATAGCGTTTTTTCTACTGTTTGGTCGCCGGTGTTAGCAAACGAACTGGAAGGATCGTCCGTCTCCACGTCACTTTGCTTTGCCTTGTTTCCGGCTGCACCCCCACCAGCATCTGAGAATTTTGCTTTCTCTTGTGTATTCGGGGGCAGTGATCCTGCCTTGGATTCTGGTCCCTTTAGTGCATTCACGTTGGGCAATGGTAACCCTGCAGGCATTGTCTTTGACCGCTCAACGTTTTCTGAAGATTGCGTGTCCTGCGAAGATGGTGCATCGAGGGCGGGAGATAAAAAGTACATCCGCAGAAAGGGAAGAATCCGAGAAATCACCTCGAGGACTGGCAATGTCGACTCCG
>NW_900235.1:0-902 GCF_000209065.1 Trypanosoma cruzi | reverse complement strand
AGCACACACAATAATGTGCCCATTGTATATATGCATGCACACCCATGCAGGCCCGTTGGTGCTCTCTTTTGCACGACACGCACCGCTGCCGTCCTGCCTGGCTGCATGGACGGAGCACCGTAACTGTTTCTGTTTTGTTTTTATTGCATTGAGTGGGCGACCTCTCTCTCTCTCCCTCTGTGTGTGTTTTGCTTTACGGGAGTAATGAGAGTGTGTGCGCGCTGGTCGTCCCACGCTTCGGCTTTTTGTTTTGTTTTCCTTTTTGATTTTGTGGTTGAGTGCACCCATTCCGCGGCTGCGTGTGTGTGTGTGTGTGTGTGTGTGTGTGATGATATGAGTAATTTGCGTGTGTGCTATCTGCCTCTCTCTGCCGTTGCTTTCTTCAGACTCTCTTGTGGCGCACAGCTGCTCCGCAAGTATAGGCGCTGCCAAACACACAAGCACATGCACACACACATGCCGTGTTTAAAACGCTGAGAATGCACGCACGCATAGGATTGTGGCTGCGGAGGCCCTCGCGAGGGGGGAAAAGCCTGCATTTTGTTTTTTTTTGACATGTTGCTCGGTGTGTGCTGACGCGTGACGAATAACAACACGCCCCAATAAGCGGAAAAGAAGTAAAACAAAATGGCGCTGAGCGGCACACCGGTAAGCCAAAAATACGCAATCACCAATAAAAAAGCCGGCGATCACCCAGCAGGCACATCAAGCCTCCTAAAAACCAACCTGGAACAGACAAAAAAAAAGAGACAATCATAGAAAACAAAGATCCCCGCCCCCAAACAGGAAAAACATTAAAGAAAACGCGATTCTTTTTTTTGTCCTTACTGCCGGGGTTGGCCGCTGCAAGAAATAAAAAATGGTAGGGCGGTGGCCCCGGACGTTGGATACAACACGACGTG
>NW_900234.1:0-902 GCF_000209065.1 Trypanosoma cruzi | reverse complement strand
CAAATTTTGTTTCCGATTATGAATGGTGGAGTCAGAGACACTCTCTGTCAATATCTGTTTGCGTGTTCACACACTGGACACCAAACAACCCTGAACTATCCGCTGCTTGGAGGAATTTCGCGAGCTCTTGCCCACACGGGTGCTGCACTCGGCTGATCGTTTTCGAGCGGCCGCTGCATCACACGTTGTGGTCCAAATTTTTGTTTCCGATTGTGAATGGTGGGAGTCAGAGGCACTCTCTGTCAATATCTGTTTGCGTGTTCACACACTGGACACCAAACAACCCTGAACTATCCGCTGCTTGGAGGAATTTCGCGAGCTCTTGCCCACACGGGTGCTGCACTCGGCTGATCGTTTTCGAGCGGCTGCTGCATCACACGTTGTGGTCCAAATTTTTGTTTCCGATTATGAATGGTGGGAGTCAGAGACACTCTCTGTCAATATCTGTTTGCGTGTTCACACACTGGACACCAAACAACCCTGAACTATCCGCTGCTTGGAGGAATTTCGCGAGCTCTTGCCCAGAAGGGTGCTGCGCTCGGCTGATCGTTTTCGAGCGGCCGCTGCATCACACGTTGTGGCCCAAATTTTTGTTTCCGATTGGGAATGGTGGGAGTCAGAGACACTCTCTGTCAATATCTGTTTGCGTGTTCACACACTGGACACCAAACAACCCTGAACTATCCGCTGCTTGGAGGAATTTCGCGAGCTCTTGCCCACACGGGTGCTGCACTCGGCTGATCGTTTTCGAGCGGCCGCTGCATCACACGTTGTGGTCCAAATTTTTGTTTCCGATTGTGAATGGTGGGAGTCAGAGACACTCTCTGTCAATATCTGTTTGCGTGTTCACACACTGGACACCAAACGACCCTGAACTATCCGCTGCTTGGAGGAATTTCGCG
>NW_900233.1:0-902 GCF_000209065.1 Trypanosoma cruzi | reverse complement strand
CGTGGATAACACCTATCCGAGGAACATTTGTTTGACCGCGTGTGGGCTGCTGCCGTGCGTGGTGCATGGAATATTTGATTGTGTGGGGAGGTGCATTGGAGTGACGAATACTTCTGTTTGACGTGTCGCGGTGTGTCGGAACGATGTTCGGATGACATGTGAGGGGTGTTGTTTGTGGTTTGTGTGTCTTCTCTGGTGGAGCCGACATGTGTGCGGGGTTGTGGCATTGCTGGCTGACAGCTCCACGTCACTCTTCAGCATTCCTGGATGTGCTGAGGAATGACGGCTGGCGACCAGCGTGTTGGTGCTGCTGGTGGGAATAAGCGCATCGGGAATAGGCCGTTTTCTTTTTTCCGTGCTGGAGCCGATGAACTGGCACGAGGGCACCGGCAGCAGACTGCCTGCCAGCACGTGTGAGCAGCGGATCCATGCACACACCGACGCTCATCGCAAGAGCGTGTGCGATCACGGTGGCTTTGTGGACGTCAGCCCACCGAAGAATGTGTGAAGCAAACGGCTGACTGCACACGAGGAAAATAAGTGCGTGCACTGTGCCGTGTTTCGGCGTCGATGGCAGAGCGACAGGAAGCCCGTGCTGGCAACTGAGATGCTTGCGTTGCGAGGGATGTCGGTGTTGATTTTGGATCGTCGAGGGTGAAGTGATTTTGCTGCTGCCCGTGTGTGTGGCCACTCCGGCGGAGGGCGAACACAAAAGGGAGGGATGCAGGCGCCTTGTGTGTGTGTGTGTGCAGGTACCATGCAACAACGGCACAACAAATATGCTGCGACTCGGTGACCCTCACATAGCTGTGGTCCTCACGAACAGCCGAGGCACAGCCCACATCGATGCACTTAGTGGACGGAGTGAGGCATCTTTTGAGGCGCAGCAGGGAACAGGATGT
>NW_900232.1:0-902 GCF_000209065.1 Trypanosoma cruzi | reverse complement strand
GCAGTCGGCGGATCGTTTTCGAGCGGCTGCTGCACCACACGCTGTGGTCTAAATTTTTGTTTCGAATTATGAATGGTGGTGGTCAGAGACACTCTCTTTCAATGTCTGTTTGCGTGTTCACACACTGAACACCAAACAACCCTGAACTATCCGCTGCTTGGAGGAATTTCGCGAGCTCTTGCCCACAACGGTGCTGCAGTCGGCGGATCGTTTTCGAGCGGCTGCTGCAGCACACGCTGTGGTCTAAATTTTTGTTTCGAATTATGAACGGTGGTGGTCAGAGACACTCTCTTTCAATGTCAGTTTGCGTGTTCACACACTGAACGCCAAACAACCCGGAACTATCCGCTGCTTGGAGGAGTTTCGCGAGCTCTTGCCCACAACGGTGCTGCACTCGGATAATCGTTTTCGAGCGGCTGCTGCACCACACGCTGTGGTCTAAATTTTTGTTTCGAATTATGAATGGTGGTGGTCAGAGACACTCTCTGTCACTATCTGTTTGCGTGTTCACACACTGGACACCAAACAACCCTGAACTATCCGCTGCTTGGAGGAATTTCGCGAGATCCTGCCCACAAGGGTGCTGCAGTCGGCGGATCGTTTTCGAGCGGCTGCTGCACCACACGCTGTGGTCTATGTTTTTGTTTCGAATTATGAATGGTGGTGGTCAGAGGCACTCTCTTTCAATGTCTGTTTGCGTGTTCACACACTGAACGCCAAACAACCCGGAACTATCCGCTGCTTGGAGGAATTTCGCGAGATCCTGCCCACAAGGGTGCTGCAGTCGGCGGATCGTTTTCGAGCGGCTGCTGCACCACACGCTGTGGTCTAAATTTTTGTTTCGACATTATGAATGGAGGTGGTCAGAGGCACTCTCTTTCAATGTCTGTTTGCGTGTTCAC
>NW_900231.1:0-902 GCF_000209065.1 Trypanosoma cruzi | reverse complement strand
TATTCCGAGAGCAGCACTAACTTGAGGGCGAGGGATTTAAGGAGTGAGAGCACCGTGCATGGGTGTGTGTCTCGGGTGTTTTTGCTTCCGCTTTTGGGGCTTTGGGGCACTGCGGCTTTCTGTTGGGGTATGGGAGAGTGTGGGGGTGCTGCAATCGTTGGAACACATCCGCAGCACCACCTCCAATTCCATTGCCTTCCGAAGAGTAATTTTTTTTTTTTAATGCTTGTGTGTGTTTATCCATTGAATTCTTGCTTTTGTGAAATTTCTTTGATCATTCACACACATCCTCATGTGTGGCGCACCCTCTCCTTCCTGTTTGCTTCTGTTGCCCACACGCTGTGCCGGACTCATTCCTGTGATTCCCACGGACTGCACAAAAGGAGGAGCGGAGGAGCAGACCGTGTGCCACATGTAATGTGAGGGGCGTTGTGTGGTCTCGTGGAAAAGTACAATCTTTTTCTTTTTACTTTTTCTTGGTGTGGGCAATGTGTGTGTACCCAAACGCACGGTCGTTTATTGTTGCTTGGTGCACGAAATCGAAGTCCTGCCTGATCACTTTTTCTTTTGTGATTTTTGCTGGACCGTCATTCTTTTTCTGCCCTTTATTAATTGTGTTTTGTTTTTTGTAAATCCCCTTCGCTCGTTTTTGTATTTTTTCTTCCCACTGTCTCTTTGTGTCTTTTTGTCCCGTTGGATGTCCCTCTGTCCTCTGTGCTGTTGAAATGCCCCCATTCTTTCATCTTCCCTGCTAGAGGCGCCGGTGGCCAGCGACGACGGTTGTTTGTGTTCGCCTTTGCGATGACACGAGGATGACGGGCGCCCTGCCCCGGCCTGCTGAGTGCACTCGGAGGGGAGCGAACGGTGTGCGCCGTGCGTCACCGTAGGGTGGGACGCCACCC
>NW_900230.1:0-902 GCF_000209065.1 Trypanosoma cruzi | reverse complement strand
AACGTGTGATGCAGCAGCCGCTCGAAAACGATCAGCCGAGTGCAGCACCCGTGTGGGCAAGAGCTCGCGAAATTCCTCCAAGCAGCGGATAATTCAGGGTTGTTTGGTGTCCAGTGTGTGAACACGCAAACAGATAGTGACAGAGAGTGCCTCTGACTCCCACCATTCATAATTGGAAACAAAAATTTGGACCACAACGTGTGATGCAGCAGCCGCTCGAAAACGATCAGCCGAGTGCAGCACCCGTGTGGGCAAGAGCTCGCGAAATTCCTCCAAGCAGCGGATAATTCAGGGTTGTTTGGTGTCCAGTGTGTGAACACGCAAACAGATAGTGACAGAGAGTGCCTCTGACTCCCACCATTCATAATTGGAAACAAAAATTTGGACCACAACATGTGATGCAGCGGCCGCTCGAAAACGATCAGCCGAGTGCAGCACCCTTGTGGGCAAGAGCTCGCGAAATTCCTCCAAGCAGCGGATAATTCAGGGTTGTTTGGTGTCCAGTGTGTGAACACGCAAACAGATGTTGAAAGAGAGTCTCTCTGACTCCCACCATCCATAATTGGAAACAAAAATTTGGACCACAACGTGTGATGCAGCGGCCGCTCGAAAACGATCAGCCGAGTGCAGCACCCGTGTGGGCAAGAGCTCGCGAAATTCCTCCAAGCAGCGGATAATTCAGGGTTGTTTGGTGTCCAGTGTGTGAACACGCAAACAGATGTTGACAGAGAGTGCCTCTGACTCCCACCATTCACAATCGGAAACAAAAATTTGGACCACAACGTGTGATGCAGCAGCCGCTCGAAAACGATCAGCCGAGTGCAGCACCCGTGTGGGCAAGAGCTCGCGAAATTCCTCCAAGCAGCGGATAATTCAGGGTTGTTTGGTGTCCAGTGTGTGAA
>NW_900229.1:0-902 GCF_000209065.1 Trypanosoma cruzi | reverse complement strand
CTGGCCCGCACACACCGACGGCCCCGCCGTGACTTGCCGTGTTGCTGCTCTTTTCTGTGGGCGGTGGTTCTCCGTGCCGTTCCTTACGGGTTTTCTCGAGCCCCGCTCTTTGTGTGGGTGCCCTGCTCTGCTCCCCACTGACGTGTCTGATGTATTGCCGCTGTTGCTGTCTTTCCATTTCTTGCACACAGACACGCTAGGAAAGAAAGCAAACGAACGCTAATCGCTACTGTGAAATTCGAAGGCTCTGAAAGTTCCAACAACACACACACACACCGTCCACACGCATATTTACATGCTCTCACGTGTTGCTGCAGTCATGGCGCCCCGCACACACAACCGTTGCCGCGTGACCGGATCCAGGGGCAGGAGGAGGGAAGGAAGAGAGAGTGAGCCGCAGAGGCCCAACATGTCCCGGCGTGTGTTTACTTCCGCTGTGCTGCTCCTCCTCTTCGTTATGATGTGCGGCGCCGCTGGGTCAGTGCAGCCCCAAAACTATGGAACGGGAGTGGGCAATTCCTATGGAGGACACAGTTTGGAGCAGTTGCCAAGGGAGTATCCAGTCGCAAACACAGCGGCCGCTGGCCACATTTTCCACAATCCCCATCTTGTGAATGTGGACGGGATGCTCCTGGCCATTGTTGGAGCTCAGTTCAATGGATCTGTGGGGAGCGGGAGTGCGTCCATGCAGTTGATGGCACAGATCAGCGTTGATGGTGGGAGGACGTGGCGGTCGTACGCGGGACCAGAAGATCGTGACGCTTTTGCTGCACGCCCTTACTGGTTGCCGTTTCCGTCGTCTTTTGGACCCTTCGGACCGCTTTTTGCTTTTGTGGAGGGCTACGACTTACGGAACGGTGCCATAATTCGGTTTGCCGATGAGCGGGGAAGTGGGTTGGAGT
>NW_900228.1:0-902 GCF_000209065.1 Trypanosoma cruzi | reverse complement strand
TGGAGGGCAGCGTGTAGGGCTCCACCGTGTTGAGGTGACCGGCAACAGGGCGGATTCGAGACTCACCGCCCACGATGGAGGATGCAAACCAATCTTCGTCAAGTGCCGCAATCCCATCCACAGGACCGATTGCCGTGCCCGCCTTGCCAAATCGCACAAGCGCAGGGATGTTTCCGCCGGCAGTCGGTGTCACATCCCACGGGAGTTTCCCAAAAACGTCCACCACAGCCTTCAGTTGCCTTGTGTTCACCGTATCGGGGCCGGACACAAGGTCTACTATGATGGTATATTTCGCAGCGCTAGGATCTGAGGCGTTGGAAAAATGCGTGTACCTTCCCGTTGGACTTGTCACAGTGACTTTCTTTCCGTTTGTCGTAATATTAAATGTGACATTTTCAAGAACTGGCTCACTTCGCATGTTCCACAAGTTGACTTCAAATACCACTGGAACGTTAGGAACAGCAACCGTTGGCTTTGTACCCCAGGCAAGATACATTGCAGGTTCCTTCGGAGAGAATAAAAGGCGGTACGGCCGATACCAAGCGGCATTCTGACCGGGCATCAGCGCGCAGCAGCCTCCCGTGTGGTTATCGCTGCTCCCGTTGTCACCCCAGAACGATAGTGTACTTCGCTCAGCGTTGACATAGCCTTCTGCGGATCCGCCCAACGCATCCTCGTAGATGGACGGTGTGACAGGGAAGGTGTGTCCATCCCACGTGGCGTCTCGAGGGTCCTGCGGGGCGTAGAGATACTTTTGTTCTCTCGTCGGGCTGGTAAGAAGGTCACAGAGATGAACGCCCTTTTGGGGGATAAGATAGTCTGCGAATTTTCCCATCTCAATTATCAATACGAATTTGTCACCATGTACGTCGAATTTACCACAGGAATTAATAAAATTTTTA
>NW_900227.1:0-902 GCF_000209065.1 Trypanosoma cruzi | reverse complement strand
ACGGAAATTCCGAGAGAACAATGAACTCAGACAGCAGCTCCACTCCTTCAAAGAGGGACGCCGAACCGACATCCGCGGAGGACACCGAAGACGTCCCTTGGACTGAAAGGGCTGAATTTCTTGTTGAAAACGGCGAGGAGGTGCCACAGACGGTTGAAACCGCATCGGGTAACACAAGCACAGCGCCTGGGGAAACCGAGATCCCATCGGAGTCCAACGCAACAACACCCTCGGACACTGAAATTTTGCTTGACAACGGGCATTTGGGCGAGTTGGCGGCCATGTATCTAATTGGTGACAGCACCGTGCAAGTGTGTGTGTCTCGGGTGTTGTTGCTGCTGCTTCTGGGGCTGTGGGGCACTGCGGCTCTCTGTTGAATGAATTGGGGAGAGCAAAGTTGCGAAATTCTGTGGAGCAACAAAGGAGCGGCATCCCAGCATTACCCACTGAATTTTTTAAATTCCACTTCCTTTTTTTTTTTCCTTTTTTTTTTTTCTTGTTCTTGTTATTGCTTTAATTATTTCCCTTATCTTGCTTGTTGCTTTAGGGCAATCACTATGGACGTTGTTTTTTATTATTATTTTTAATGGTTTAATTTGTTTAAATTTTTAAATTTTATTTTTCATCCCCCATCCCTTCTTTCCTTTTGCTTTTGGGGCAATCACTATGGACGTTTTTTTCTTTTTTACTCTTCCCTCTTTAATTGTTTCTTCTGCGCTCTTCCTGTGAGGGGTGCCGTGTGTTTCCCGCCCAACTGCTCCACTCGCACACCCACCGACACGCTCATGACGACGGCCCTGTGCGCCTCGCCTGCTGCACGCATGAGGAGGGGCCGCGACGAACGGCGCGCTGAGGGAGTCGTGACGTGTGGGCGTGCGACGAGGGCCTGTGGGGCGGAGCAC
>NW_900226.1:0-902 GCF_000209065.1 Trypanosoma cruzi | reverse complement strand
TTTTTTATTGGTGATTGCGTATTTTTGGCTTACCGGTGTGCCGCTCAGTGCCATTTTGTTTTACTTCTTTTCTGCTTATTGGGGCGTGTTGTTATTCGTCACGCGTCAGCATACACCGAGCAACATGTCAAAAAAACAAAACGCAGGCTTCTTCGCCCCTCGCGAGGGCCTCCGCAGCCACAATCCTGTGCGTGCGTGCATTCTCAGCGTTTTAAACACGGCATGTGTGTGCATGTGCTTGTGTGTTTGGCAGCGCCTATAATTGCAGAGCAGCTGTGCGCCACAAGAGAGTCAGAAGAAAGCAACGGCAGAGAGAGGCAGATAGCACACACGCACAAATTACTCATATCATCACACACAAACACACACACGCAGCCCGCGGAATGGGTGCTCTCAACCACAAAACAATGAAAAACAAAACAAAAAGCCGAAGCGTGGGACGACCAGCGCACACACTCTCATTGCTCCCGTAAAGCAAAACACACACACAGGGAGAGAGAGAGAGAGAGGTTGCCCACTCAATGCAATAAAAACAAAACAGAAACAGTTACGGTGCTCCGCCCATGCAGTCAGGCAGGACGGCAGCGGTGCGTGTCGTGCAAAAGAGAGCACCAACGGGCCTGCATGGGTGTGCATGCAATATATACAATGGGCACATTATGTGTGTGCTTCGTGGGATGAGGTGAGGGCGAGAGTCCATGCAAGGGGACACACACAGAGAGTGGGTGAAAGACGAGTGTGGTGTGCGGGCGGTGCATGGCGCTCTCTCACTCACTCTCACGCGGCCACCACCGCAGCCGCAGCCGCACACACCACGAAACTGATGGAATCAGTGCGATTGCAGAACTCGCACACCGTCCTGCAAACCAGAAGTTTAAAAAGCAATAAGAAACAAGAATTCC
>NW_900225.1:0-902 GCF_000209065.1 Trypanosoma cruzi | reverse complement strand
AGTGTGTGAACACGCAAACAGACATTGAAAGAGAGTGTCTCTGACCACCACCATTCATAATTCGAAACAAAAATTTAGACCACAACGTGCGGTGCAGCAGCCACTCGAAAACGATCCGCCGACTGCAGCACCCTTGTGGGCAAGATCTCGCGAAATTCCTCCAAGCAGCGGATGGTTCAGGGTTGTTTGGCGTCCAGTGTGTGAACACGCAAACAGACATTGAAAGAGAGTGCCTCTGACCACCACCATTCATAATTCGAAACAAAAATTTAGACCACAACGTGCGGTGCAGCAGCCGCTCGAAAACGATCCGCCGACTGCAGCACCCTTGTGGGCAAGATCTCGCAAAACTCCTCCAAGCAGCGGATAGTTCCGGGTTGTTTGGCGTCCAGTGTGTGAACACGCAAACAGACATTGAAAGAGAGTGTCTCTGACCACCACCATTCATAATTCGAAACAAAAATTTAGACCACAACGTGCGGTGCAGCAGCCGCTCGAAAACGATCCGCCGACTGCAGCACCCTTGTGGGCAAGATCTCGCGAAATTCCTCCAAGCAGCGGATAGTTCAGGGTTGTTTGGCGTCCAGTGTGTGAACACACAAACAGACATTGAAAGAGAGTGTCTCTGACCACCACCATTCATAATTCGAAACAAAAATTTAGACCACAGCGTGTGGTGCAGCAGCCACTCGAAAACGATCCGCCGACTGCAGCACCCATGTGGGCAAGATCTCGCGAAACTCCTCCAAGCAGCGGATAGTTCAGGGTTGTTTGGCGTCCAGTGTGTGAACACGCAAACAGACATTGAAAGAGAGTGTCTCTGACCACCACCATTCATAATTCGAAACAAAAATTTAGACCACAGCGTGTGGTGCAGCAGCCACTCGAAAACGATCCGCCGA
>NW_900224.1:0-902 GCF_000209065.1 Trypanosoma cruzi | reverse complement strand
GCAGCGGATAGTTCAGGGTTGTTTGGCGTCCAGTGTGTGAACACGCAAACAGACATTGAAAGAGAGTGCCTCTGACCACCACCATTCATAATTCGAAACAAAAATTTAGACCACAGCGTGTGGTGCAGCAGCCGCTCGAAAACGATCCGCCGAGTGCAGCACCCTTGTGGGCAAGATCTCGCGACATTCCTCCAAGCAGCGGATAGTTCAGGGTTGTTTGGCGTCCAGTGTGTGAACACGCAAACAGACATTGAAAGAGAGTGCCTCTGACCACCACCATTCATAATTCGAAACAAAAATTTAGACCACAAAGTGTGGTGCAGCAGCCACTCGAAAACGATCCGCCGAGTGCAGCACCCTTGTGGGCAAGATCTCGCGACATTCCTCCAAGCAGCGGATAGTTCAGGGTTGTTTGGTGTCCAGTGTGTGAACACGCAAACAGACATTGAAAGAGAGTGCCTCTGACCACCACCATTCATAATTCGAAACAAAAATTTAGACCACAACGTGTGGTGCAGCAGCCACTCGAAAACGATTATCCGACTGCAGCACCCTTGTGGGCAAGATCTCGCGACATTCTTCCAAGCAGCGGATGGTTTAGGGTTGTTTGGCGTCCAGTGTGTGAACACGCAAACAGACATTGAAAGAGAGTGCCTCTGACCACCACCATTCATAATTCGAAACAAAAATTTAGACCACAACGTGTGGTGCAGCAGCCACTCGAAAACGATCCGCCGAGTGCAGCACCCTTGTGGGCAAGATCTCGCGACATTCCTCCAAGCAGCGGATAGTTCAGGGTTGTTTGGTGTCCAGTGTGTGAACACGCAAACAGACATTGAAAGAGAGTGCCTCTGACCACCACCATTCATAATTCGAAACAAAAATTTAGACCACAGCGGTGT
>NW_900223.1:0-902 GCF_000209065.1 Trypanosoma cruzi | reverse complement strand
AAAATGCGGTCGCGCGACTCCTTTTCACGTAAAGTATTAATGTCGATCTTCGAACAATCGAGCACATTTGCGTTGTCCCCTGGAAAACGAAAAAGACGTGTTTAGGATGCGCAGCCGCAGCGTGGTTACTACTGTAAGTCGTCATATATCTAACGCCCGAGGCCACCGCTGCAGCTTGGATAATTCGACACGTCGTGCTGTATCTAACGTCCGGGGCAGCCGCTGCAACTTGGATAATTCGACACGTCGTCCCGTATCTAACGTCCGGGGCAGCCGCTGCAACTTGGATAATTCGCACGTCGTCCTGTATCTAGCGTCCGGGGCCACCGCCCTACCATTTTTTATTTCTTGCGGCGGCCAACCCCGGCAGTAAGGACAAAAAAAAGAATCGCGTTTTCTTTAATGTTTTTCCTGTTTGGGGGCGGGGATCTTGTTTTCTATGATTGTCTCTTTTTTTTTGTCTGTTCCAGGTTGGTTTTGAGGACGCTTGATGTGCCTGCTGGGTGATCGCCGGCTTTTTTATTGGTGATTGCGTATTTTTGGCTTACCGGTGTGCCGCTCAGCGCCATTTTGTTTTACTTCTTTTCTGCTTATTGGGGCGTGTTGTTATTCGTCACGCGTCAGCACACACCGAGCAACACGTCAAAAAAAAAAAATGCAGGTTTTTTCCCCCTCGCGAGGGCCTCGGCAGCCACAATCCTGTGCGTGCGTGCATTCTCAGCGTTTTAAGCACGGCATGTGTGTGCATGTGTGTGTGTGTTTGTCAGCGCCTATACTTGCAGAGCAGCTGTGCGCCACAAGAGAGTCTGAAGAAAGCAACGGCAGAGAGAGGCAGATAAGCACACACGCAAATTACTCATATCATCACACACACACACACGCAGCCGCGGAATGGGTGCACT
>NW_900222.1:0-902 GCF_000209065.1 Trypanosoma cruzi | reverse complement strand
CCTTGTCACTACAAACGACATGGGCTGCCAGACACAGCCCAAAAATCAACGTCGATAAGAGCGAAGCTGCTGCATTCTACATATCTTCACACACACGGTCTGACGAGGAAATGGTCGATCTCCTTCTTGGCAATGGGAACCTACGTATTCAGTCATGCCCAGTGCGCTTGCTGGGCACCACGATTGATCGACTTCCTAATTTTGATTACGCACGCTTCCACCGCTACAAAGCAGATCATGCCACGCTGCTATCAACTGCGGCTGGTCGCACGGGCTGGTGCGTCCCATCACACCATGCGATCCTTTTTAATTGGATAAGTCCACGGTGTGTCACTGTATTGTGGCGAGACACTTGTCCCATGCCTTGCCCCCACCTACCTCCATAATATGGAAGTGCGGTACCGCGACAGCTGTAAAACATCCCTTGGCCTTAGCGCATCAACGGAAGATACATCTGTCTACTTGGAAGCCAATCTTCTCCCGCTCCAAAAGATACTCTGGCTTCTTGCACTCACACAATACGAAAGCCATATACGCCTCCATGATTATGAGGATTTGCGTTCCCTTATCTACTCCGAGCCTATGCCGCTGTCCATGCATGGGAAAGCGGCGACATCAATTCCGCTTCCGAAAGATGCCTTTATTAATGAATTACAACGCGTCTGTAATTATTGGGATACCCCGCAACCACCTTCGTGCTCCTCCTCTTACCCAACGTAGAATTATTCCCTGGGACACTGTGAGCTGCAACAAAGTGGGATTTTATCAGCCAATTTTTGCTCAAGGCATCTCTGACGATGTCAAGCGCACGGATTTTGGTTCACTTTACTCATCTCTAGGAGATTACGATTTTGAATTATGGGCGGACGGTTCTTCATCCCTCGCTGAACTCGCATCTGGAC
>NW_900221.1:0-902 GCF_000209065.1 Trypanosoma cruzi | reverse complement strand
CCCACCATTCACAATCGGAAACAAAAATTTGGACCACAACGTGTGATGCAGCGGCCGCTCGAAAACGATCAGCCGAGTGCAGCACCCGTGTGGGCAAGAGCTCGCGAAATTCCTCCAAGCAGCGGATAGTTCAGGGTTGTTTGGTGTCCAGCGTGTGAACACGCAAACAGATATTGACAGAGAGTGCCTCTGACTCCCACCATTCACAATCGGAAACAAAAATTTGGACCACAACGTGTGATGCAGCAGCCGCTCGAAAACGATCAGCCGAGTGCAGCACCCGTATGGGCAAGAGCTCGCGAAATTCCTCCAAGCAGCGGATAGTTCAGGGTTGTTTGGTGTCCAGTGTGTGAACACGCAAACAGATATTGACAGAGAGTGTCTCTGACTCCCACCATTCACAATCGGAAACAAAAATTTGGACCACAACGTGTGATGCAGCGGCCGCTCGAAAACGATCAGCCGAGTGCAGCACCCGTGTGGGCAAGAGCTCGCGAAATTCCTCCAAGCAGCGGATAGTTCAGGGTTGTTTGGTGTCCAGTGTGTGAACACGCAAACAGATATTGACAGAGAGTGCCTCTGACTCCCACCATTCACAATCGGAAACAAAAATTTGGACCACAACGTGTGATGCAGCGGCCGCTCGAAAACGATCAGCCGAGTGCAGCACCCGTGTGGGCAAGAGCTCGCGAAATTCCTCCAAGCAGCGGATAGTTCAGGGTTGTTTGGTGTCCAGTGTGTGAACACGCAAACAGGTATTGACAGAGAGTGCCTCTGACTCCCACCATTCACAATCGGAAACAAAAATTTGGACCACAACGTGTGATGCAGCGGCCGCTCGAAAACGATCAGCCGAGTGCAGCACCCTGTGGGCAAGAGCTCGCGAAATCCTCCAAGCTTCC
>NW_900220.1:0-902 GCF_000209065.1 Trypanosoma cruzi | reverse complement strand
ACTTAACTTTATGATGGTGATTGGAACTGGTTAATTTGTGTTTGTATAGTGTCATAAGATAAATTTGTTCTGTTATAATTATGTTATTTATTATTTTGATATTATTAATTTTATTTGTGTGGTTGGTATTGGTGTGTTGTTGTGGTGGTAGTATTGGTGGTTGGTGTTTAGTTGTTACGGAAAATACAGGAATCTGGGTTTTGGGAGGGGCGTTCAACTTTTGGGGCCAGAATTCATGCATCTCCCCCGTACATTATTTTGTCCAAAACCCTAGAATTTCGGGGAGGTGGGGTTCGATTGGGGTTGGTGTAATATAGCATGTGGTGGTGTGGGTGTTTGTTGTTGGTTAGTGGTTTAGAGATTGAGTATTGTTATTGTTATGTATTGTGATTATTGTTAGACAGACGTTATGTGTATTAGATTGTAGTTGAAGTATAGATTATATGTATAGTGAAATGATATGTTGACATAATAATATAATACTGCTATGGTGGATGGTTACGGTGTGGTCGGTATGGTGTGAATTGGGTTACGGAAAATACGCAAACCTTGATTTTGGGAGGGGCGTTCAACTTTTGGGGCGGAAATTCATGCATCTCCCCCGTACATTATTTTGGTGAAATCCCTAAATTTTCGGGGAGGTGGGGTTCGATTGGGGTTGGTGTAATATAGTATTGGTTTGTATAGTTCGTTTAAAGTTGTTTGGTGTATAGTTATAATGTTAGTGAGGTATGTGACAGTGTGATAGTGACGTATTAAGTTATAAAGTGGAGGAGAGATAAGATTCATGTGATTTATATCTGTTATATATTGTGTATTATAAATTATTATTTATTGTTATTGTGGAAGGTGGTGGGGTGGGTATGGTGATGAGGGTGTATGTAATAAAATGTGGGGCAGAA
>NW_900219.1:0-902 GCF_000209065.1 Trypanosoma cruzi | reverse complement strand
TCGTGTACGCCCCGCGTGCGCACGGCGATGGGCGCGAGAACCAGAAGGGCCAGCACGGAGAGAACCACAGAAAAGCACAGACCCGCCGCCGCGACGTAGCCCCAATCAAACCAGCGCACCTCCACTTGCACCGCTGGGACGCAGCGGGACGCGTCGCCAGAAGGTGCGGGGTACGAGCACGCGTGCCCGTTCGGGGTGTCCTTGAGAAGCGTGGAGTAGCACATGTCGTCGAAGCAGAAGGCACAGCCGTTCCTCGTATCCTTGTTGCACACCTCGCACCCGTCGAACGAGTGGCGCCAGCAGGGGTCGTCAGCCACGTCGCAGTCCGCACCGCCCCACCCGGACGCCGCATCACACCGGCACTCCCCACACTCACAGTACCCGCCACGCGGGTTACAGTGGCTGCAGTCGAACGGCCCCTCGCACCTCACCGCGCAATCCACTCCGCTGAACGGCTCACGACACCTGCAGACGCCGGTCCCGTTCACGCCATCGTCGCATACTCCCCCGTTCCTACAGCGGCGGCACGGGAGGCATTCCGGGCCGTAGTACCCCGCATCACACCGCTCGCATCCATCGCCGCTGAATCCAGTCTCGCACACGCATCGGGCCGACGCGGGGTCGCATGTTCCATGGCGTCCGCAGTCGTTGCACCTCCCCGTGGGATCAAAGCGGACCCGCGTGCCAGTCCGAATCAGGGACGGCGGAACGGTGACGGTGGCAGGGTCCTCCACGCGGTACCGGAAGAGGCCAACAAACGGCGGCGGGAACGCGAAGAAGCCCAGCACGGGGCTGCTCGCTATCGAGGCCGCAACGGGCAGGCCGTAGCGGAACTCCACGGCACCGCTCGCGTCAAGGTAAACCTGGTACGTCGAGGAACGAGCAAAAGACGCAAAGGAGGA
>NW_900218.1:0-902 GCF_000209065.1 Trypanosoma cruzi | reverse complement strand
AGAAAAGCACCGGCGGCCACCCAAGGCTGCGCGACGGCGCCGGCAGCGTCAATGGACCCCGATTCATTCGTCTCATTCTCCTGTGCGGCCACCACCAGCTGGAGGCACAGCAGAACGCACACAACGAGGGCCACGGCGAAGCGGTTGAGACGGGTGGCGGACATGGTATCCTTGCGAATTATTGCAATGGTTGCTTTTGCTGATCTTGCCTGCGTTTTCTTCCGCAGCCCAGAGAGTGCAAGTAAACAGGAGAAGCGGGGAGGAGTGAGGTGTCGGCACACACAGGATCCCGTCACAGAGCGAGCACAACACAACAAGACGCAAGCACACACAGGGAAAAGAAGCAACACTGCTCAAAACCGCCAAGGGCACCGGTGCACAAGCGCCTTTGTACCCCACAGGGTGGCTGCTGTAAGGATCCCTCCGCCAACAGCACGCCCAAAGAAACAATTCGTATTCACATAAGAACAATGACAGCCAAAAAATAAAATAAAATATATACCAAAAAACATAAACAAAAAGACAAACCAAAGAGTGAAACAAAAAAAAAAAAAACGAACGATCGAGACAAATAATAATAACCCAGTAAATACCCATATGCAAGACCCAGAGTGTGAGCTGTGTGGATGCGCATGGGCTGCGGTGTTTGCCGTGTGCACGCCCGCATGCGGGTGATTCCTCTTGACACCAAGTGCCACCCTGCTACAATTTGCTCCCCAACATGCACACACAGACAGACACACAAAGAGGGCTCTCATCCCCAGAGCAGCGCTGCCACGGCAGCAGCGAGAAAAGCACCGGCGGCCACCCAAGGCTGCGCGACGGCGCCGGCAGCGTCAATGGACCCCGATTCATTCGTCTCATTCTCCTGTGCGGCCACCACCAGCTGGAGGCACAGCAGA
>NW_900217.1:0-902 GCF_000209065.1 Trypanosoma cruzi | reverse complement strand
GGGTTTGCGGCTGCGTGAGGAGTGTGCGGCCTCAGTGTGGAGCACTTGCCCTCTTCTCTGCAGCGACACACACACACCGCCAGGAATATATTTTACTACGCAGAGAATAATTTGTTTTTGTTTTCTTTTAATGTTTTCCATTTTTTCTTGCTGCTTTAGGGAAACCATCATAAGCGTTTTTTTTTTTGGCTTTTAATTTTTCTCTTTTTCGGAGTATAATTTCGTATGTTTTTTATGTTTGTTTTTAATCATTTTTGTTTGCTTTTAAATAAAATTTAAGTTTTTTTTTTTTGCTCCACTCCTTCTTTCCTTTTGCTTTTGGGACAATCACTATGGACGTCTTTTTCTTTTCTCTCTTCCCTCTTTAATTTTTTCTTTTGCACTCTTCCTGTGAGGGGTGCCGTGCGTTTCCCGCCCAACTGCTCCACTCGCACACCCACCGACACGCTCATGACGACGGCCCTGTGCGCCTCGCCTGCTGCACGCATGAGGAGGGGCCGCGACGAACGGCGCGCTGAGGGAGCCGTGACGTGTGGGCGTGCGACGAGGGCCTGTGGGGCGGAGCACACATTTCTTTCTCTCTTGTTTTGTTTCCTTGCGGCCAGGGCGGGCAGACACCCGCAGCGCCACGCACACAGCCACACCCTGCCGCCGTGTTTTTTTTTTTGCTGCGCTCACTCTCCCGATGGAGTGACGCGACTCCCGTCATGTCTGCGTGCTTCTCTCAGTCCCCCCACACACGAGTGACTGTGCTCTGCGGGCCGCACTCACGCACGCTGATTAAAGGGCTGAGGGGAGCAGCAACACGCAGATGACCCATGAAATATAAACGATGTGCGGACACACAGAGGGTCAGACGGTTGAAAGACATTTAAATATCTTATTAATTTTATTTTCGGACA
>NW_900216.1:0-902 GCF_000209065.1 Trypanosoma cruzi | reverse complement strand
ACACGCACCGGCAGCCGTTCATGCTGCTCGTCCTCGCAGCGAAGCACACGGCGTCCATGGTGCAAGCGCCACAGTCCAACACCGTCACGGGCGCTCCAATATTGAGGTAGACTCCGTAATCCGTCACAGGTGAGCCCCTTGCCTCGTTGCACATGCCGTAGATGGTAGGGCGCGAGTCGGATGGCAGTGACCAGCTGCTTGTCATACTTACAATGGTTGACGAGTACGAGCCGTACGTGATGTTGTTGTACAGTATCGACCACACACTCCGATCGCGGAACGCCACGCCGTTCTCGTGGACAACGTACACAACGTAGGCGGTGCGGAACTCGTTGTCGCGGTGCAACAGCCAGCTGCCGCCAGTCATTGTCAGCGTGGCTGCCACAAGCACGGCGAAGCCGAGACGGAAAGTGCTGGACACAACCTGCAGCACGCTGCCGCCATCCACCGCAACGTCCCCAAACACACACGCGCCTTCGTAGACGCCAATGCTCGGCGCACTCCACGAGCTGTTCTGTATGGAGAACACGGAGCCGTCGGCAACGCGCAGGTCCGATGCAAGAGCGTACATCACGTGCGTCCGCGACATGACAGCGCAGTTGTCCATGTAGAAAACGCTGGACAGGTTCACGCCAAGGCCGCGCTCCACGAGGATCGCAGCGCACGAGCCCCCGCCGCACACCAGCGTCGACCGCGTCATGACAAACCGCGTCGACAGCAGACGGACGCCGTCCAGGACAAGCGCGGGGCCGTACCGGGATCCCGCGTGGCCAGGAGTCGCCGGCACGTAATGCGACCCGCCAACCGTCGCGCGCAGCGTTGAGTTCGCCAGCAGCACACGCGAGTGCAGAGGCATCGCGCCATTCAGCACAATCGTGCCCTCCAGCGACGTCACATTCGTC
>NW_900215.1:0-902 GCF_000209065.1 Trypanosoma cruzi | reverse complement strand
ATTCAGCCGGCGTCCTGATCCGCGTGAGCCGGACTGTAATGCGGTCTTCCGTCGTTGTGTTTGCACTTGTCCTCCCGCAGCACTGCGACATCGCCGTCACGGAGGTTGACGCGGTGCAGTCCTCCGAGGTCCAGCTGCCACACATTAGGACCAACATGCTGAGCGTATTTTTACTGGTGAACATCGTGTTGAGTGCGTCTTCTTTTTTGGTCAGCAACGTCAAGGCTCATTCCTTGATGTACGGTGGGTATGGTTTGTACTCGACAGGGACGCTGACGCTGTTGGATGGCAGCTCGCTGTATGTGCAGTACTGCAGCTTCGCTGGGTACATGCATATGTTTTACGTGAATATCCTCAGTGTGAGTGACCACTCCGTTTTTGCGCTGCTCAACAATACAATGTCCTCCGGGACAAGCCTGCTTTATCTGCGCCACGGATTCAGCGTGTCGGAACACAGCGTGTTGCGCGTGGTGGGGAACAGCGGCTCCGTGTCCTATGCCATATATTCACTAAGCTTTTTTACCGTCCACCATTCAAGCTGGCTGGATTGGCGTGACAACGACGTGGGTGTGGGTGCGATGTTTCATTACTCCCTAATAACTACTGTGAACATCGACGGCAGCAGTGTGGTGACGCTGACGGGCTGCACGATGGGCTCGACGGGGCTGTCGGTACCTCTGCTATCGCAGGCTGACGCCGGCTACCGGTTCGTTGCTGGGTGCCTGACGGTCGCGGGACGGGAGGTGACGACGGCGGCAGAACTGGGGCTCCACGGCATCACCAACGCGACGACGGCTGCTGCGTGCGGGGAGTGCACGAAGGAGGGCGACTGCTTCGCTCCGCTGACGACGGCGGTCATTGACTGCAATTGCCAGTGCGCTGCTGGAGGGCACGGCGATGTG
>NW_900214.1:0-901 GCF_000209065.1 Trypanosoma cruzi | reverse complement strand
CACACACACACGCAGCCGCGGAATGGGTGCACTCAACCACAAAATCAAAAAGGAAAACAAAACAAAAAGCCGAAGCGTGGGACGACCAGCGCACAAACTCTCATTACTCCCGTAAAGCAAAACACACACACAGAGGGAGAGAGAGAGAGGTCGCCCACTCAATGCAATAAAAACAAAACAGAAACAGTTACGGTGCTCCGCCCATGCAGCCAGGCAGGACGGCAGCGGTGCGTGTCGTGCAAAAGAGAGCACCAACGGGCCTGCATGGGTGTGCATGCATATATACAATGGGCACATTATTGTGTGTGCCTCGTGGGGTGAGGTGAGGGCGAGAGTCCATGCAAGGGGACACACACAGAGAGAGAGAAGGACGAGTGTGTGTGCGGGCGGTGCACGGCTCTCTCTCCCTCACTCTCACGCGGCCACCACCACAGCCGCAGCAGCAGCACACGCAACAACAAGAAGAAGCAAAAGAGGGGAGGCGGTGTGGGAGACCGCGGTGCTGCTGTCATTGTCGGCAATCTTTTTCTTATCTCCACTTTGGCTTTTTTTTGTCTGTGCAGTATCGGAAGGTTGAGCATTCTCCACAGTAGTCTTTTCAGTGGATGTTTCCTTCTGAAGTGGGGAAGAGCCTTCATTTGAAGATGTCGTTGCTGCTTGTTCTTGACCGCCAGTCGATACACCTTCCGCAGTGTCTGAAGTGGATACAGGATCCTCGTTATTTCGTCCTTGTTTTGTGCGTGAATCCGTGGATGCACTCGTCTTCTCGCCGCCATTCTTCTCTTTTTCTGGATTCGTTTTTTGATGATCGGTTTTGGGTTTCGGCAGAGGGGCGTTTGATAATTCCAGCGAGGCTTTTCCTTTTTCTTGTAATTCTTCATTTGGATCTTCTGGTGACATA
>NW_900213.1:0-901 GCF_000209065.1 Trypanosoma cruzi | reverse complement strand
TCAGCGATTGGACCCAGCCCATTAGTCGCATCCCCCACCACCATAATGGAAGATCCGCCGCAATTGCCGTACGCCGTGCCAGTGAGAGCATTTTTGACTGGAAATGCGGAGCCACAGGTTGTGGATGTTGGCGGCATAGACCCACGTGTTTCCCCATTTGTGGGCCGTTTGTTGCGTTGTCGCTGCAATACATGTAGCTTGGCCAATGTGGGGACAGCCGGTGCCAGTTCCTCCAGCGTATCCATAAAGAGATGAATCTGACGGCATAGCTGCAGCTGCGGGATGTTAGATAGCTGCGGGATGAAGGCAAGATCCAGGTGCCGCAGCAGACACAATGGATAAGACGGTAAATGATGTTCCATATCCCCGCCGCATGGCTGCTGAGTCCCATCTTTGCCCATAAAATGCGAGGAGATGTCCATCATGCTGCTTGCGAACGCTCTGCACGCGGCCATCCACGCATGAGGCTGCTCACGTTCCCCAACATCACGCTCCACAAACCCCGTGACAACAAGACTGTCCCCACTGAGACCAAAAGGCCCCATCAGTGAATGCGGAATAGACGATGGCACATTCGGCAAATTAGAGCGAACCGTTTCTGCGTCTTGCATGTGGCCAAACAACTCATCCACCGTCCAGCAGCCGTAGAACCCGCCCACACGTGCACTCAAACTTACACCACCCGTCTCCCACATGAGCCACGACCGGCCGTCCTCCTCCACCATCACGGATGCCGTTGCGTCTCCCTTCTGCGGAGAAACAGAAACCGTTTCCACAGCCGCCGCTAGACCAAATGCGGTATTGTTCTTCTCCGATATGTCCGGGACGACGTCGTGATAACGCAGCAGCAAAATGGCGCACGGCACCGGACGTACCCGCTGCTGTTTTGTGTGTCCCATGT
>NW_900212.1:0-901 GCF_000209065.1 Trypanosoma cruzi | reverse complement strand
TGCTCTCTTTGCACGACACGCACCGCTGCCGTCCTGCCTGACTGCATGGGCGGAGCACCGTAACTGTTTCTGTTTTGTTTTTATTGCATTGAGTGGGCAACCTCTCTCTCTCTCCCTGTGTGTGTGTTTTGCTTTACGGGAGCAATGAGAGTGTGTGCGCTGGTCGTCCCACGCTTCGGCTTTTTGTTTTGTTTTTCATTGTTTTGTGGTTGAGAGCACCCATTCCGCGGGCTGCGTGTGTGTGTTTGTGTGTGATGATATGAGTAATTTGTGCGTGTGTGCTATCTGCCTCTCTCTGCCGTTGCTTTCTTCTGACTCTCTTGTGGCGCACAGCTGCTCTGCAATTATAGGCGCTGCCAAACACACAAGCACATGCACACACATGCCGTGTTTAAAACGCTGAGAATGCACGCACGCACAGGATTGTGGCTGCGGAGGACCTCGCGAGGGGCGAAGAAGCCTGCGTTTTGTTTTTTTGACATGTTGCTCGGTGTATGCTGACGCGTGACGAATAACAACACGCCCCAATAAGCAGAAAAGAAGTAAAACAAAATGGCACTGAGCGGCACACCGGTAAGCCAAAAATACGCAATCACCAATAAAAAAGCCGGCGATCACCCAGCAGGCACATCAAGCCTCCTAAAACCAACCTGGAATAGACAAAAAAAGGGGGGGGGGGCAATCATAGAAAACAAAGATCCGCCCCCCCAAACAGGAAAAGCATTAAAAAAAAACGCGATCCTATTTTTTGTCCTTACTGCCGGGGTTGGCCGCCGCAGGGAATAAAAAAGAGTAGGGCGGTGGCCCCGGACGAGAGATACATGACGACGTGTCGAATTATCCAAGTTGCAGCGGCTGCCCCGGACGAGAGATACATGACGACGTGTCGAATTATCCAAGT
>NW_900211.1:0-901 GCF_000209065.1 Trypanosoma cruzi | reverse complement strand
TCACAATCAACATGGCTCGTGAGCATGCGGCCACTCCACGCAGGAACACAGGAGGAGAGGATGACAGGAGAAAAAAGCAAAAGGCAGCACAAACACACGGAAGAAACAAAAGACAGGCGGGAAAGGCATCGCCAAGGGCCTCGCCCTGGCCGGCAACTCCACACCAGCCCTCACACATACACACACCATCGCAGTGCTGCCAGTCCGCAAGTGAGAGAATTCGGCCCTCCACACAACGAAGGAAAACACCGCCACCAATCAACCACCAATGGAAGAAGAAAAGAAGCGACACACCGCCACCGCCTCCAGCTCATTCCCACAGCCAACGGGATACGGCCACAGCCCCGCAGCCAACAGACAACGCACACCAAGCGAGCAATCACCCAAAGAGCCACACGCGGAAGCGGATCCTCACCCATCCATGACGCGGCGCCTCGCTCCATGCGGTCACACGGAGCACACCATTTCCCCAATAGAACTTACTCGTCGTCCATCCCTTAAAGATGCTTCTGTTCGTGATGGGCCTTAGAACACAACAGAATAAAATGGGCAATGCAGTAGTACTGCGACACCGCCAGCCACAATGACTCCCTCATACCGGGGCAATTCTCCAATTATGCCTCGTGAGCAAACACACAACTAACATACTATATAGAAATCACCCAATGTTTTTCACCAGAAGCCAAACAACCCATTCCCCTCCCTAATTTTCTTCGGCCACTGTTATGTTCGATAGTGTTGGACAGTTCTGAAATCTGTGCGATATACTGCCGCCTTGTGCTGGTGCACCTGCGCCGTATGCATACACAAGTATCCAAGAATACATAAATCCCACAATATTTCTTTACCACAAATCAAAATTGCCCCTTTCCCCAATTTGTTTTCCTATTTCGACGGTTCT
>NW_900210.1:0-901 GCF_000209065.1 Trypanosoma cruzi | reverse complement strand
TCCTCGTGAGAAGACCGCCGAGGCAAAACAGCGCCTCATCGAGCTCTTCAAGAAGTTCGACAAGAACGAGACCAGGAAGCTGTGCTACGATGAGGTGCACAGCGGCTGCCTCGAGGTGCTGAAGTTGGACGAGTTCACGCCGCGAGTGCGCGACATCACGAAGCGTGCATTCGACAAGGCGAGGGCCCTGGGCAGCAAGCTGGAGAACAAGGGCTCCGAGGACTTTGTTGAATTTCTGGAGTTCCGTCTGATGCTGTGCTACATCTACGACTTCTTCGAGCTGACGGTGATGTTCGACGAGATTGACGCCTCCGGCAACATGCTGGTCGACGAGGAGGAGTTCAAGCGCGCCGTGCCCAAGCTTGAGGCGTGGGGCGCCAAGGTCGAGGATCCCGCGGCGCTGTTCAAGGAGCTCGATAAGAACGGCACTGGGTCCGTGACGTTCGACGAGTTTGCTGCGTGGGCTTCTGCAGTCAAACTGGACGCCGACGGCGACCCGGACAACGTGCCGGAGAGCGCGTGAAGCTCGCGGCCGCAGAGTGACGTGCCCGCGCCGTCGCCAATGTAAACACCGTGTCCGCATGCGGCGGGGCACCTGTTTTTGCTGGGCGGAGCACATTCTCCACTTTATGTAGTTGATGGTCATTTTTACCTGCGACTGTCGTTGTGTTTGTGTGTGTGTGTGTGTGTTTGCTCCTGTGCCCTTGTTGCTGTGTGTCTTCTGTGCCGCTGTGGGCCTTGGTGCCACCTCTCTCTTTCTGTTGTGGGTTTGTGTGCTTGCGCGCAGGTTGCGCAACAGTCGATAATAAGCCGAGTCAAGGAGAGCAACGAGATGGGTGCTTGTGGGTCGAAGGACTCGACGAGCGACAAGGGGTGGCGAGCGATAAGGACGGCAAGAACG
>NW_900209.1:0-901 GCF_000209065.1 Trypanosoma cruzi | reverse complement strand
CGTGCCGCCTGCCCGTGCATTCTCTGCGACGCCCACGCGCTGATGTACATCTTCTACCGCCGCCCCGCCACTTGTGGGGGGAAGCGTCGGTGCGCTTAATTTTAAAATTTATTTAATGTTGTTTTGATTTATTTATTTTTAACTTGTGAAAGGGATGTTCGCGGGGGAGCTGGTCACCTAAATGAATATGTCCTGACGAAACGGAGATGTTTCTGCACGATTCTTTTCTATCTTATGAATTTTTGGAGGACGGTGATTGAAGGAACCAGGGAGCCGATAGCGACAGGACGGATTTTTCTTTACTTTTTATTTCTTACTTTCCCACCACCCCCTTTTTGATTCCCACCTCGCGGCGAGGCCTTGTGGCTGGCGGAGCCCAAGGTCTGCCACTTGGTAGGCGATAGTGTTTCCAATCCTAACAAGGTGCACCGTGTCGCGAGAGTGGCTATCGGAACAATATTTACTTGGAGCAAACATCGAGGGAGTGGCGAACCCACTGCCTCTCCACTGCCCCCCTTTTCCCTTCTTGTTTGATTTCTTTTGATGATTTCAGGATCCGGCCAGCAGCCCAGGCGAATATATTTTTTTTCATCGGGTTGGGTTTGTTTGTTGTGGGCGCTGACTGTGTGTGTGTGTGTGTGTGCTGGTGCCACTGCGGCGTGGCGTGGCTGCTCCGTCGCGTCTCGGTCCCACTCCCCCGCTGTCTCTGTTCTTTTGTTTGTATGCCTTGCACCTGCCCGTGTCTCTTCCTCCCATGCTGCGTGCTCTCGTTGTGCCCGCCCGGTGCCGGCCCGACGGGAGAGTTTACACCGCGAGCAACAAGCGAAGTCCACAAAGGCCCAAGTGACAATGATGCTGCGCCGCGTCCTCTGCGTGCTTGTCTTTGCCCTCTGCTGTGCGT
>NW_900208.1:0-901 GCF_000209065.1 Trypanosoma cruzi | reverse complement strand
CGCACACAACGGGACTCCAGACGGACGGCGCACGCGCCCCCGCCCCGTCCTCAGCACGCAGCACCGGCGGTCGCCACAGCGGCACTGACCAGCAGCAGCAGCGGCACCGGCACCCACACAGGGCCGCCAGGACTGCGCGCGTCTTCAGGAGTCGGTGCCTTGGAGGTAGTTGTGGTCGTGTTCTTGGGCGCCTTGGAGGTAGTAGTAGACGTAGTGGTAGTGGTAGTCGTGTTCTTCTTCGGGTCGCCCCCAGCAGCCTCAAACACAGCAGCATCGTACTGCCCCTCCTCCTGAGCCGTGGCGCACACGCACGCACAGCAGAGGGCAAAGACAAGCACGCAGAGGACGCGGCGCAGCATCATTGTCACTTGGGCCTTTGTGGACTTCGCTTGTTGCTCGCGGTGTAAACTCTCCTGTCGGGCCGGCACCGGGCGGGCACAACGAGAGCACGCAGCATGGGAGGAAGAGACACGGGCAGGTGCAAGGCATACACACAAAAGAACAGAGACAGCGGGGGAGTGGGACCGAGACGCGACGGAGCAGCCACGCCACGCCGCAGTGGCACCAGCACACACACACACACACAGTCAGCGCCCACAACAAACAAACCCAACCCGATGAAAAAAAATATATTCGCCTGGGCTGCTGGCCGGATCCTGAAATCATCAAAAGAAATCAAACAAGAAGGGAAAAGGGGGGCAGTGGAGAGGCAGTGGGTTCGCCACTCCCTCGATGTTTGCTCCAAGTAAATATTGTTCCGATAGCCACTCTCGCGACACGGTGCACCTTGTTAGGATTGGAAACACTATCGCTTACCAAGTGGCAGACCTTGGGCTCCGCCAGCCACAAGGCCTCGCCGCGAGGTGGAATCAAAAGGGGGTGGTGGGAAAGTAAGAAATAA
>NW_900207.1:0-901 GCF_000209065.1 Trypanosoma cruzi | reverse complement strand
ACAAAAATTTAGACCACAGCGTGCGGTGCAGCAGCCGCTCGAAAACGATCCGCCGAGTGCAGCACCCCTGTGGGCAGGAGCTCGCGAAATTCCTCCAATCAGCGGATAGTTCCGGGTTGTTTGGCGTCCAGTGTGTGAACACGCAAACAGACATTGAAAGAGAGTGCCTCTGACCACCACCATTCATAATTCGAAACAAAAATTTAGACCACAACGTGTGGTGCAGCAGCCGCTCGAAAACGATCCGCCGAGTGCAGCACCGTTGTGGGCAGGATCTCGCGAAATTCCTCCAAGCAGCGGATAGTTCCGGGTTGTTTGGTGTTCAGTGTGTGAACACGCAAACAGACAGTGAAAGAGAGTGCCTCTGACCACCACCATTCATAATTCGAAACAAAAATTTAGACCACAACGTGTGGTGCAGCAGCCGCTCGAAAACGTTCCGCCGAGTGCAGCACCGTTGTGGGCAGGAGCTCGCGAAATTCCTCCAAGCAGCGGATAGTTCCGGGTTGTTTGGCGTTCAGTGTGTGAACACGCAAACAGACAGTGAAAGAGAGTGCCTCTGACCACCACCATTCATAATTCGAAACAAAAATTTAGACCACAACGTGTGGTGCAGCAGCCGCTCGAAAACGATCCGCCGAGTGCAGCACCGTTGTGGGCAGGATCTCGCGAAATTCCTCCAAGCAGCGGATCGTTCCGGGTTGTTTGGTGTTCAGTGTGTGAACACGCAAACAGACAGTGAAAGAGAGTGCCTCTGACCACCACCATTCATAATTCGAAACAAAAATTTAGACCACAACGTGTGGTGCAGCAGCCGCTCGAAAACGTTCCGCCGAGTGCAGCACCGTTGTGGGCAGGATCTCGCGAAATTCCTCCAAGCAGCGGATAGTTCCGGGTTGTT
>NW_900206.1:0-901 GCF_000209065.1 Trypanosoma cruzi | reverse complement strand
AATTTTTGTTTCGAATTATGAATGGCGGGAGTCAGAGGCACTCTCTTTCAATGTATGTTTGCGTGTGCACACACTGGACACCAAACAACCCTGAACTATCCGCTGCTTGGAGGAATTTCGCGAGCTCCTGCCCACAAGGGTGCTGCAGTCGGCGGATCGTTTTCGAGCGGCTGCTGCACCACACGTTGTGGTCTATGTTTTTGTCTTGAATTATGAATGGCGGGAGTCAGAGGCACTCTCTTTCAATGTATGTTTGCGTGTTCACACACTGGACACCAAACAACCCGGAACTATCCGCTGCTTGGAGGAATTTCGCGAGCTCTTGCCCACAAGGGTGCTGCACTCGGCGGATCGTTTTCGAGCGGCTGCTGCACCACACGTTGTGGTCTATGTTTTTGTTTCGAATTATGAATGGCGGGAGTCAGAGGCACTCTCTTTCAATGTATGTTTGCGTGTTCACACACTGGACACCAAACAACCCTGAACTATCCGCTGCTTGGAGGAATTTCGCGAGCTCCTGCCCACAATGGTGCTGCAGTCGGCGGATCGTTTTCGAGTGGCTGCTGCACCACACGCTGTGGTCTAAATTTTTGTTTCGAATTATGAATGGCGGGAGTCAGAGGCACTCTCTTTCAATGTATGTTTGCGTGTTCACACACTGGACACCAAACAACCCGGAACTATCCGCTGCTTGGAGGAATTTCGCGAGCTCTTGCCCACAAGGGTGCTGCAGTCGGCGGATCGTTTTCGAGCGGCTGCTGCACCACACGTTGTGGTCTAAATTTTTGTTTCGAATTATGAATGGCGGGAGTCAGAGGCACTCTCTTTCAATGTATGTTTGCGTGTGCACACAATGGACACCAAACAACCCTGAATTATCCGCTGCTGGAGGAATTTCGCG
>NW_900205.1:0-901 GCF_000209065.1 Trypanosoma cruzi | reverse complement strand
AAAATTTAGACCACAACGTGTGATGCAGCAGCCGCTCGAAAACGATCAGCCGAGTGCAGCACCCGTGTGGGCAAGAGCTCGCGAAATTCCTCCAAGCAGCGGATAATTCAGGGTTGTTTGGTGTCCAGTGTGTGAACACGCAAACAGATAGTGACAGAGAGTGCCTCTGACCCCCATCATTCATAATTGGAAACAAAAATTTAGACCACGATGTGTGATGCAGCAGCCGCTCGAAAACGATCAGCCGAGTGCAGCACCCGTGTGGGCAAGAGCTCGCGAAATTCCTCCAAGCAGCGGATAATTCAGGGTTGTTTGGTGTCCAGTGTGTGAACACGCAAACAGATAGTGACAGAGAGTGCCTCTGACCCCCATCATTCATAATTGGAAACAAAAATTTAGACCACGACGTGTGATGCAGCAGCCGCTCGAAAACGATCAGCCGAGTGCAGCACCCGTGTGGGCAAGAGCTCGCGAAATTCCTCCAAGCAGCGGATAATTCAGGGTTGTTTGGTGTCCAGTGTGTGAACACGCAAACAGATAGTGACAGAGAGTGCCTCTGACTCCCATCATTCATAATTGGAAACAAAAATTTAGACCACGACGTGTGATGCAGCAGCCGCTCGAAAACGATCAGCCGAGTGCAGCACCCGTGTGGGCAAGAGCTCGCGAAATTCCTCCAAGCAGCGGATAATTCAGGGTTGTTTGGTGTCCAGTGTGTGAACACGCAAACAGATAGTGACAGAGAGTGCCTCTGACCCCCATCATTCATAATTGGAAACAAAAATTTAGACCACGACGTGTGATGCAGCAGCCGCTCGAAAACGATCAGCCGAGTGCAGCACCCGTGTGGGCAAGAGCTCGCGAAATTCCTCCAAGCAGCGGATAATTCAGGGTTGTTTGG
>NW_900204.1:0-901 GCF_000209065.1 Trypanosoma cruzi | reverse complement strand
CGAGTGAGAGCACTACTCTGCTGGGTGCGAGTTTGAGGGGCAGTTCCGGCACGAAGTTCATTGGTTTGTCGTACGGTGCGAACGGTGAGTGGGAGACAGTGTTTGAGGGGAAAAAAACAGTACAGGGTGGCACGTGGGAGCCGGGGAGAGAATACCAGGTGGCGCTCATGCTGCAGGACGGCAAAAAGGGCTTGGTGTACGTGGATGGTGTGCTTGTGGGGAGCTCGGCGATGTTACCAACACCTGAAAAGCGGTGGACTGAAGTTTCATACTTCTACTTTGGGGGCGACGAGGGAGAAAGCGGCAGCAATGCGACGGTGACGAACGTCTTTCTGTACAACCGCCCGTTGAATGACACTGAGATTGGCCACCTTAACGCGAATAAAGTTTCTCTTCCATTTATGGACAAGAAGCCGGCGAAAGCGTCGACAGCTACTTCCCAGTCCGTTGACACTGTAACCACTTCGGTTACCACGGAGAAAAAGGCAACTGCGCCAGCGCCCACTACTGTCGAAACGCTGCCGAAGGAAGAAGTAACCTCTAACGGGAGCAGTGGTGCGAGCGGTGGCGGCGCATTCACACCAGCGGTGTCCAATGCCACGACACACACAGCAGGGGAGGAGACCGTAAACCAGTCGGCATCTGGAACATTTTCAATTACCGACAGTACTGAGGGTGACGTGAGCTCTGATGAGAATGGGGAGACGACGGGAGGAACATATGGGCAAGAGGAAGATATCCAGCCACAGGACGGGGAAACAAATGCTGCGGCACTCGGCCTCGCACTCAAAAGCAGTCTTGGAACATCGTCGCAGTGGGATGGCAGCGTTGCTGGCACCATGCGTGAGAGCAGGGTGCTGCTGCCATCGCTGTTCCTTCTGTTGGGACTCTGGGGGTTTGC
>NW_900203.1:0-901 GCF_000209065.1 Trypanosoma cruzi | reverse complement strand
GTGGAGCGAAACACACCCGCGACATATGCTTCCTCATCAGGGGAAGATGCCTGATACTGTGCAAAAACAAAAGCACCTTCAGGCGACGACGAACCAGATTTACCCAGCGTCTCAACCGTGTTACAGAGAGAAAGAATCCTTCCAAAGTGTAATACGCGCTCATTATTTGGTATACCCAGCCCGGATTTATTCACCAATTCTTTTATTTCCTGATGCAGACACAGACGTTCATCGCCAATAGTGACATAAAGCAATTCCATAACATTCTGCGTCATCGTCCCCGTCTTGTCAGATAGAACATAATCCAATTGACCGAGATCCTCAAGTATATCCGAGTTCTTAACGCGACATCCTTCGCTATTTGGCCCGTCAGGTTTCATCGTTTCATCCCACTCGACTGCCAATGCCATGTAATATTTGCTCATGTCAACAACAAATTTGAAGGAGACCGGAATCATAACAGCCGTTAAAAGAAAGAAACGGAGCGGATAAATGATGAGTGAGGCATCTAGTTCGTTCGATGGCAACTTCAGATACCAGTAGTCTTCTTCCACTCGGCTGTTCAAAAAGTAACCGAGCAGACCAAATGTGAGGGCACTCGCAAGCTGGCAGAAAAAGACAAAAATGGAGTACCGGGAGACATCCTGGTCAATCTTGGCCCATTTCACAGGTGGAGGACTTTTGTTCATGCCACACTTTGTCTCCTCCCCAGTGTAAACTGCCACGCATAAGGCAGCCTTTGTTTTTTTAAGCAAACAGGACTGCGGTAGCAGATGGTGGTGGGACATGGAAACAGAGATCGTAGTCGCATCCTCGCTACTTCCACTCGCACATGTGAATTCAGCAACTCCATCAAACGACTCAATGATCGCAGAAGGTGGAGGAATGACAAGTTTAATAT
>NW_900202.1:0-901 GCF_000209065.1 Trypanosoma cruzi | reverse complement strand
CAGTGTATGAACACGCAAACAGATATTGACAGAGAGTGTCTCTGACCCCCATCATTCACAATCGGAAACAAAAATTTGGACCACAACGTGTGATGCAGCGGCCGCTCGAAAACGATCAGCCGAGTGCAGCACCCGTGTGGGCAAGAGCTCGCGAAATTCCTCCAAGCAGCGGATAGTTCAGGGTTGTTTGGTGTCCAGTGTGTGAACACGCAAACAGACATTGAAAGAGAGTGTCTCTGACTCCCAACATTCACAATCGGAAACAAAAATTTGGACCACAACGTGTGATGCAGCAGCCGCTCGAAAACGATCAGCCGAGTGCAGCACCCGTGTGGGCAAGAGCTCGCGAAATTCCTCCAAGCAGCGGATAGTTCAGGGTTGTTTGGTGTCCAGTGTGTGAACACGCAAACAGATATTGACAGAGAGTGTCTCTGACCCCCATCATTCACAATCGGAAACAAAAATTTGGACCACAACGTGTGATGCAGCGGCCGCTCGAAAACGATCAGCCGAGTGCAGCACCCGTGTGGGCAAGAGCTCGCGAAATTCCTCCAAGCAGCGGATAGTTCAGGGTTGTTTGGTGTCCAGTGTGTGAACACGCAAACAGATATTGACAGAGAGTGTCTCTGACTCCCACCATTCACAATCGGAAACAAAAATTTGGACCACAACGTGTGATGCAGCGGCCGCTCGAAAACGATCAGCCGAGTGCAGCACCCGTGTGGGCAAGAGCTCGCGAAATTCCTCCAAGCAGCGGATAATTCAGGGTTGTTTGGTGTCCAGTGTATGAACACGCAAACAGATATTGACAGAGAGTGTCTCTGACCCCCATCATTCACAATCGGAAACAAAAATTTGGACCACAACGTGTGATGCAGCGGCCGCTCGAAAACGATCAGCC
>NW_900201.1:0-901 GCF_000209065.1 Trypanosoma cruzi | reverse complement strand
CCAGCCGTCGAACTCCTCTTGTGGCTGTGTGCTGGCATGCCCCTCACTTTTGTATTTTGTTGCTGCGGGTGCGGATGGCAAGGCACAGGCAAAAATGCACTGTTAGGGCGCTGCGGCAGCGCCGCTCCCCTCGGCGATGCCGGTGCTGTGTGCGGCTGCTGCCTCCCTCCGCGGCGATGGAGGGATGGGGGCCACGGAGGGACCGCACGGCGGTTCTCGCTTCCACTCCCTGTGTGTGTGTGTGTGTGTGTGTGTGTGCGGCGGATGAGGTCTCCATCTATTCCTCACCAGGACGGAGGAAAGGAAAGGGTCACACAACAATAGAAGGGAGGAATGAAGGTAACGTAGAGGGGGAAATGATGGACCGAATATGTGTACACAGGCTGGAAGGGGAGTAAACGTGGTCGAGAGGGATGGTAAGGAAATACAAACAAATAATGCATAGGAGGATAAGGAGGAGGAAAGAGGGATAATTGTGCATACCGCATATATAATATGTACATTGCATGTATTTATGTGTGCATTTATACGCATGTGTGTCTTGACTCTCCTGTCTTTGTTATTTGTTCCACACGGCATTAGAGAAGAAGCGTTGGGGAGGGTTTGAAGGAGTCTCTTCTTCCTCTTCCCTTTTTATTCTTCTCAGGGTGTGAGGATGAGGCGGCGGCGCGCCCATCTTGGCTTTGTTGGCGTATTGCGTCCCGTTCTATCTGCTCCTGTCGTGTTGGCGCTTCTTACTTTTCCGTTCATTGTGTGGACATGACAAACTGATCCTGAGCCTGCTCTGCCGTCGCAGCCGACGGTGAGCAAAGTGATCGCCCCTGCTGCCGCTCAAGGCAACATTCATGAGGACTCGTTAACGGTAGTGGTGGTGTCATATCCAATGACGAGGCGACGAAAT
>NW_900200.1:0-901 GCF_000209065.1 Trypanosoma cruzi | reverse complement strand
TCCCAGTTGATTACCGTCCTCCAAAAACTGCTGCCAAGGAGGACAATGGGAAGATCCGGAATTTTCTTGGTTTGTCGCAGGGTGAGCAGCTCAAACATTTCATCCAACGTTCCAAAACCACCTGGCGCAATGAAAATGGCGCGACATGAGTACATCATCCAAAACTTGCGTGTGAAAAAGTAGTGAAACTCAAATGCCAGGCCATGAGATATGTATCGGTTGAGGCCCTTCTCAAAGGGGAGGGAAATGCCCATGCCCATCGTTTCAACGCCCTCCACAGACGCCGCTCCCCTGTTGGCAGCCTCCATAAAACCGGGACCACCGCCGGTTGTGATAACAAGGTCAAGGAATTCATTCTCTGAAGTCGTCGTGGAGGCGTCTTTGTTCACCTCGCTGAGGGTGGGGCGGAAGTAGTCCGGGATATGTGTGAAGGAGGCGTTGATGAGGTCCTTGTTGTGGACGGCAAATTCGGCAATCCTACGTGACAACTCCTGCACCTTGTCCATCCACTCACACATCCATCGCGTTCTCTGCAAGCGGTTCAGTTCCTGTTGAAACTTTACCCTTGCCGCATCGTCCTCGGCTGCAGCGATAGACGCCTCGTATTTCTCCCTCGTACGTTCGTGCTCCGCGGTAGTCATGGCACGCGCACTTCCAAAAACAAGCACGGTGGAACGCACCTTGTGCCTCCGCAGCCGCGACGCAGGCTCCTCAAGCTCGCAGAGAATACGAATCAGCCGCCCCTGAGGACTCTGCAAAAAAGTTTGGTTATTGTATGACTTCACAGTCGGAGTAAAGTTGTCCCCGGCAACATCCTCCAACTTCTGCGTGTACGGCGCCGCCATGTCGTGTTTTTTCTTGTTTTCCATGACGCGATGGGAGTAAGTATTGATGTGTAGAC
>NW_900199.1:0-901 GCF_000209065.1 Trypanosoma cruzi | reverse complement strand
CGGTGAGCCTGGCCGGCGGGTCGATGCTGCTGGCGAAGGGCAACGTGCACGACGGTGTCTCGAGGGAGATGCTCTACGCCGCTGGCGCCGTGACCGCTGCTGGGAGCACGCTGAGCTTTGTGGGCAACCGAGCGCTGCTGCCGCGGATGCTGTCGCTGAGCCTGTCGCTTGCGGCTGGGGCGCATGTGAGGGTGGCGTGCAACGACGCTGGTGGACGTGCCCTGTCGACGGCGGAGGAGTACGCAGCGGCTGGTTTTGGCGACGCTGGGCGCATCGACGTTGCTGGGTGCGGCGACTGCGACAGGGACACGCACTGCTACGCTCCCGGGACGGCGTCGGCGAGCATGAGGAACGGTGTGTGCGTGTGCTTTTGCGGCAGCGGCGGGTACGGCGAGGCGTGCGTGCCTGTGGGAGCTCCCGCGCTGCCGCCTGCTGTGAGCACTGCGTCGAGTGTGTTGTTCCGCGAGGGCGTGACGGTTCAGTCGGTGTTCGTTGTGCCTGCCGGCGCGAGCGAGGTGGCGCTGCGCCACGTTGTGCTGGACGGCGTGAGTCCGGTGCTCTACGTGCCGTGGATGGCGCGAGACGGCGTGCGGATTGTTGTGCAGAACGTGTCGCTGCTGAACGGTGCCGTGCTGTACGTGATGGGCGGTGGAGCGTTGCGCGGTGCGGTGGCGGCGGGGAGCGACGAGGGCGGGCCGGTGGAGCTGTCCGTGTGCGATGTGGAGGCGCTGAACGGTGCGCTTGTGCTGAGCGGCACGTTCCCTGCGGGGTCAGTGCTGACGGTGACGGACTCCCTGCTGGTTGCCGCGAGGCCGACGCCGCTTGTGTATCTTCCCGGCTCGCGGTCCTCGCCGTACGCACCGGTGCTGGTGCTGTCGGGCCTGCGGCTCGTGCGGTCCGT
>NW_900198.1:0-901 GCF_000209065.1 Trypanosoma cruzi | reverse complement strand
GGCAAATGAGCACCACACCACCGCCAGCACTGTGCGGCAGTTCACTGAGTGCCTGGCGGCATATTTTAATGGCTGGGAGGAATTATCCCGAGACATGTTGTGGGAGATTATTTATGTGCAGCACGCAGACAGCACGCCGATGAATGACTGGCAGAGATGTGATGTTGTCAATACCAATGTTGTGAGCGAGGAGGAAGATCAGAGGATTGCGGCATTCTGGAAGGGAAAGGTGCGCCAGTACCAATTGGCAATATCACCCGGAGACTTTAGAAGAGACGAGGCTCTCCGAAGTGAGGTGTAACCACAGAAATGGGAAAAGCAAATTAGGGAGGGGAAGGGGCGGTTTTGATTTCTGGAAAAAAAACATTGTGGGATTTTCATATTTTTGGATACTTGTGTCTGAGCATGCGGTGCGGGTGCACCAGCACCAGATGGCAGTAAGGCACACAGATGCCACAAATGGCCAACGCTATCGAACGTAACAGTGACAGAATAAATTAGGGAGGGAAAGGGGTTGTTTGGTTTTTGGTGAAAAACATTGGGTGATTTCTATATAGTGTGTTAGTTGTGTGTGTGCATACGAGGCATAATTGGGAAACTGCCTCGGTATGAGGGAATCATTGTGGCTGGCGGTGTCGCAGTACTACTGCATTGTCCATTTTACTCTATTTTGTTCTAAGGCCCATCACGAACAGAGGCAGTTTTGAGGGATGGACGAAAAGTTAGTTCTATTGGGGAAGCAGTGCGCTGCGTTGTGACCGCATGGAGCGAGGCGCCGCGTCGTGGGTGGATGAGGAATCGCTTCTGCGTGTGGCTCTTTGGGTGATTGCTTGCTCCGTGTGCGCTGTGTTTGTTGGCTGCGGGGCTGTGGCTGTATCCCGTTGGCCGTGGGACTGAACTG
>NW_900197.1:0-901 GCF_000209065.1 Trypanosoma cruzi | reverse complement strand
AAACCAGAAGTTTAAAAAGCAATATGAAACAAGAATTCAAAAAAAAAAAAATGGAAAAAACTTAGGCTTCTGCGGGAATCGAACCCGCGTCCCCGGATGACATTGTGAGCGTGTTTGCCACTGAGCTAAAAAAATGCGGTCGCGCGACTCCTTTTCACGTAAAGTATTAATGTCGATCTTCGAACAATCGAGCACATTTGCGTTGTCCCCTGGAAAACGAAAAAGACGTGTTTAGGATGCGCAGCCGCAGCGTGGTTACTACTGTAAGTCGTCATATATCTAACGCCCGAGGCCACCGCTGCAGCTTGGATAATTCGACACGTCGTCCCGTATCTAACGTCCGGGGCAGCCGCTGCAACTTGGATAATTCGCACGTCGTGCTGTATCTAGCGTCCGGGGCAGCCGCTGCAACTTGGATAATTCGACACGTCGTGCTGTATCTAGCGTCCGGGGCCACCGCCCTACCATTTTTTATTTCTTGCGGCGGCCAACCCCGGCAGTAAGGACAAAAAAAAGAATCGCGTTTTCTTTAATGTTTTTCCTGTTTGGGGGCGGGGATCTTTGTTTTCTATGATTGCCTCTTTTTTTTTGTCTGTTCCAGGTTGGTTTTGAGGACGCTTGATGTGCCTGCTGGGTGATCGCCGGCTTTTTTATTGGTGATTGCGTATTTTTGGCTTACCGGTGTGCCGCTCAGCGCCATTTTGTTTTACTTCTTTTCTGCTTATTGGGGCGTGTTGTTATTCGTCACGCGTCAGCACACACCGAGCAACATGTCAAAAAAAAAAAAATGCAGGTTTTTTCCCCCTCGCGAGGGCCTCGACAGCCACAATCCTGTGCGTGCGTGCATTCTCAGCGTTTTAAGCACGGCATGTGTGTGCATGTGTGTGTGTGTTTGTCAGCG
>NW_900196.1:0-901 GCF_000209065.1 Trypanosoma cruzi | reverse complement strand
TTGCATTTGTTCTTGCCCTCCCGCAGCACTGTGACATCGCCGTCACGGAGGTTGATGCGGTGCAGTCCTCCGAGGTCCAGCTGCTTGACACTAGGAGGAACAAGTTTGGCGTATTTTTACTGGTGAACGTCGTGTTGAGTGCTTCCTCTTTTTTGGTCAGCAACGTCAAGGCGCGTGCAATGATGTACGGTGGGTATGGTTTATACTCGACCGGGACGCTGACGCTGGTGCGTGGCAGCTCGCTGTATGTGCAGTACTGCAGCTTCGCTGGATACATGCATACGTTTTACGTGTACGGGCTCAGTGTGAGTGACCACTCCGTTATTGCTTTGCTCAACAATACAGTGTCCTCCGGGACAAGCCTTCTTTATCTGCGCCACGGATTCAGAGTGTCGGATCACAGCGTGTTGCGCGTGGTGGGGAACAGCGGCTCCGTGTCCACCACCACCGTCCGCCCACCAGTCACCACGGTCACGAGGGCCACGCCGGACACAACCAGCACGGACCGCACGAGCCGCAGGCCCGACAGCACAAGCACCGGTGCGTACGGAGAGGACTGCGAGCCGGGAAGATACACAAGCGGCGTCGGCCTCGTGGCAACCAGCAGGGAGTCCGTCACCGTCAGCACGGACCCCGCGGGAAACGTGCCGGTCAGCACAAGTGCACCGTTCAGCGCCTCCACATCGCACACCGACAGCTCCACCGGTCCGCTCTCGTCGCTCCCCGCCGTCCCCGCACCGCGCAACGCTCCACCGCCCATCACGTACAGCACGGCACCGTTCAGCAGCGACACGTTCTGCACAACGATCCGCACGCCGTCCCGAGCCATCCACGGCACGTAGAGCACAGGACTCATGCCGTCCAGCACAACGTGGCGCAGCGTCACCTCGCTCGCGCCGGC
>NW_900195.1:0-901 GCF_000209065.1 Trypanosoma cruzi | reverse complement strand
TCGAAACAAAAATTTAGACCACAACGTGTGGTGCAGCAGCCACTCGAAAACGATCCGCCGAGTGCAGCACCCATGTGGGCAAGATCTCGCGAAACTCCTCCAAGCAGCGGATGGTTCAGGGTTGTTTGGCGTCCAGTGTGTGAACACGCAAACAGACATTGAAAGAGAGTGCCTCTGACCACCACCATTCATAATTCGAAACAAAAATTTAGACCACAACGTGTGGTGCAGCAGCCGCTCGAAAACGATCCGCCGACTGCAGCACCCATGTGGGCAAGATCTCGCGAAACTCCTCCAAGCAGCGGATAGTTCAGGGTTGTTTGGCGTCCAGTGTGTGAACACGCAAACAGACATTGAAAGAGAGTGTCTCTGACCACCACCATTCATAATTCGAAACAAAAATTTAGACCACAGCGTGTGGTGCAGCAGCCACTCGAAAACGATCCGCCGACTGCAGCACCCATGTGGGCAAGATCTCGCGAAACTCCTCCAAGCAGCGGATAGTTCAGGGTTGTTTGGCGTCCAGTGTGTGAACACGCAAACAGACATTGAAAGAGAGTGCCTCTGACCACCACCATTCATAATTCGAAACAAAAATTTAGACCACAACGTGTGGTGCAGCAGCCACTCGAAAACGATCCGCCGACTGCAGCACCCATGTGGGCAAGATCTCGCGAAACTCCTCCAAGCAGCGGATGGTTCAGGGTTGTTTGGCGTCCAGTGTGTGAACACGCAAACAGACGTTGAAAGAGAGTGCCTCTGACCACCACCATTCATAATTCAAAACAAAAATTTAGACCACAACGTGTGGTGCAGCAGCCACTCGAAAACGATCCGCCGACTGCAGCACCCATGTGGGCAAGATCTCGCGAAATTCCTCCAAGCAGCGGATAGTTCAGGG
>NW_900194.1:0-901 GCF_000209065.1 Trypanosoma cruzi | reverse complement strand
ATGGTGGTGGTCAGAGACACTCTCTTTCATGTCTGTTTGCGTGTTCACACACTGGACGCCAAACAACCCGGAACTATCCGCTGCTTGGAGGAATTTCGCGAGATCTTGCCCACAACGGTGCTGCACTCGGATAATCGTTTTCGAGTGGCTGCTGCACCACACGCTGCGGTCTAAATTTTTGTTTCGAATTATGAATGGTGGTGGTCAGAGACACTCTCTTTCAATGTCTGTTTGCGTGTTCACACACTGGACGCCAAACAACCCGGAACTATCCGCTGCTTGGAGGAATTTCGCGAGATCTTGCCCACAACGGTGCTGCACTCGGATAATCGTTTTCGAGTGGCTGCTGCACCACACGCTGCGGTCTAAATTTTTGTTTCGAATTATGAATGGTGGTGGTCAGAGACACTCTCTTTCAATGTCTGTTTGCGTGTTCACACACTGGACGCCAAACAACCCTGAACTATCCGCTGCTTGGAGGAATTTCGCGAGATCTTGCCCACAGGGGTGCTGCAGTCGGATAATCGTTTTCGAGCGGCTGCTGCACCACACGCTGTGGTCTATGTTTTTGTTTCGAATTATGAATGGTGGTGGTCAGAGACACTCTCATTCAATGTCTGTTTGCGTGTTCACACACTGAACGCCAAACAACCCGGAACTATCCGCTGCTTGGAGGAATTTCGCGAGATCTTGCCCACAACGGTGCTGCACTCGGATAATCGTTTTCGAGCGGCTGCTGCACCACACGCTGTGGTCTATGTTTTTGTTTCGAATTATGAATGGTGGTGGTCAGAGACACTCTCATTCAATGTCTGTTTGCGTGTTCACACACTGAACGCCAAACAACCCGGAACTATCCGCTGCTTGGAGGAATTTCGCGAGATCTTGCCCACAACGGTGC
>NW_900193.1:0-901 GCF_000209065.1 Trypanosoma cruzi | reverse complement strand
TGTCTCTGACTCCCACCATTCATAATCGGAAACAAGAATTTAGACCACAACGTGTGATGCAGCGACCGCTCGAAAACGATTAGCCGAGTGCAGCACCCGTGTGGGCAACAGCTCGCGAAATTCCTCCAAGCAGCGGATAGTTCAGGGTTGTTTGGTGTCCAGTGCATGAACACGCAAACAGATATTGACAGAGAGTGTCTCTGACTCCCACCATTCATAATCGGAAACAAAAATTCAGACCACAACGTGTGATGCAGCAGCCGCTCGAAAACGATCAGCCGACTGCAGCACCCGTGTGGGCAACAGCTCGCGGAATTCCTCCAAGCAGCGGATAGTTCAGGGTTGTTTGGTGTCCAGTGCATGAACACGCAAACAGATATTGACAGGGAGTGTCTCTGACTCCCACCATTCACAATCGGAAACAAAAATTTAGACCACAACGTGTGATGCAGCAGCCGCTCGAAAACGATCAGCCGACTGCAGCACCCGTGTGGGCAAGAGCTCGCGGAATTCCTCCAAGCAGCGGATAGTTCAGGGTTGTTTGGTGTCCAGTGTGTGAACACGCAAACAGATATTGACAGAGAGTGCCTCTGACTCCCACCATTCATAATCGGAAACAAAAATTTAGACCACAACGTGTGATGCAGCGACCGCTCGAAAACGATTAGCCGAATGCAGCACCCGTGTGGGCAAGAGCTCGCGAAATTCCTCCAAGCAGCCGACAATTCAGGGTTGTTTGGTGTCCAGTGTGTGAACACGCAAACAGATATTGACAGAGAGTGTCTCTGACTCCCACCATTCATAATCGGAAACAAAAATTTAGACCACAACGTGTGATGCAGCAGCCGCTCGAAAACGATCAGCCGACTGCAGCACCCGTGTGGGCAAGAGCTCGCGAAAT
>NW_900192.1:0-901 GCF_000209065.1 Trypanosoma cruzi | reverse complement strand
TTCGAAACAAAAATTTAGACCACAACGTGCGGTGCAGCGGCCGCTCGAAAACGATCCGCCGAGTGCAGCACCCATGTGGGCAAGATCTCGCGACATTCCTCCAAGCAGCGGATAGTTCAGGGTTGTTTGGCGTCCAGTGTGTGAACACGCAAACAGACATTGAAAGAGAGTGCCTCTGACCACCACCATTCATAATTCGAAACAAAAATTTAGACCACAGCGTGTGGTGCAGCAGCCGCTCGAAAACGATCCGCCGAGTGCAGCACCCTTGTGGGCAAGATCTCGCGAAATTCCTCCAAGCAGCGGATAGTTCAGGGTTGTTTGGCGTCCAGTGTGTGAACACGCAAACAGACATTGAAAGAGAGTGCCTCTGACCACCACCATTCATAATTCGAAACAAAAATTTAGACCACAGCGTGTGGTGCAGCAGCCGCTCGAAAACGATCCGCCGAGTGCAGCACCCTTGTGGGCAAGATCTCGCGACATTCCTCCAAGCAGCGGATAGTTCAGGGTTGTTTGGCGTCCAGTGTGTGAACACGCAAACAGACATTGAAAGAGAGTGCCTCTGACCACCACCATTCATAATTCGAAACAAAAATTTAGACCACAGCGTGTGGTGCAGCAGCCGCTCGAAAACGATCCGCCGAGTGCAGCACCCTTGTGGGCAAGATCTCGCGACATTCCTCCAAGCAGCGGATAGTTCAGGGTTGTTTGGCGTCCAGTGTGTGAACACGCAAACAGACATTGAAAGAGAGTGCCTCTGACCACCACCATTCATAATTCGAAACAAAAATTTAGACCACAGCGTGTGGTGCAGCAGCCACTCGAAAACGATCCGCCGAGTGCAGCACCCTTGTGGGCAAGATCTCGCGACATCCTCCAAGCAGCGGATAGTTCAGGG
>NW_900191.1:0-901 GCF_000209065.1 Trypanosoma cruzi | reverse complement strand
CCTCGCGCTCCTCGCCGACCAGCTGACCGCGAGCGGCGTCCTCCTCCGCGGCTAGCGCCTCCACTGCTCGCTCATGCGTCGCGCTCCCGTACTCCTCTCCGAGCTCGTCCACAGCTGCAGCCTCGCCGCGCTCCAGGCAGCGGCGCACCGCTCTCTCCTCGGAATCCACGGCATCGCGGTGCAATCCATACGTGTCCTCGCGCTCCTCGCCCGCTAGCTGATCGCGAGCGGCGTCCTCCTCCGCGGCTAGCGCCTCCACTGCTCGCTCATGCGTCGCGCTCCTGTACTCCTCTCCGAGCTCGTCCACAGCTGCAGCCTCGCCGCGCTCCAGGCAGCGGCGCACCGCTCTCTCCTCGGAATCCACGGCATCGCGGTGCAATCCATACGTGTCCTCGCGCTCCTCGCCCGCTAGCTGATCGCGAGCGGCGTCCTCCTCCGCGGCTAGCGCCTCCACTGCTCGCTCGTGCGTCGCGCTCCTGTACTCCTCTCCGAGCTCGTCCACAGCTGCAGCCTCGCCGCGCTCCAGGCAGCGGCGCACCGCTCTCTCCTCGGAATCCACGGCATCGCGGTGCAATCCACACATGTCCTCGCGCTCCTCGCCGACCAGCTGACCGCGAGCGGCGTCCTCCTCCGCGGCTAGCGCCTCCACTGCTCGCTCGTGCGTCGCGCTCCTGTACTCCTCTCCGAGCTCGTCCACAGCTGCAGCCTCGCCGCGCTCCAGGCAGCGGCGCACCGCTCTCTCCTCGGAATCCACGGCATCGCGGTGCAATCCACACATGTCCTCGCGCTCCTCGCCGACCAGCTGACCGCGAGCGGCGTCCTCCTCCGCGGCTAGCGCCTCCACTGCTCGCTCATGCGTCGCGCTCCCGTACTCCTCTCCGAGCTCGTCCACAGCTGCAGC
>NW_900190.1:0-901 GCF_000209065.1 Trypanosoma cruzi | reverse complement strand
GCGGCCTTTTTGGTGGCAATGTTGGATGTGGCGCCATCCACCCGACAGCAGCACGCCAGGATGCTGCGGTCCATAGTGGAAATAAATTCAACCCCGCTGGACATGGTGATTCTGGGGTCACGAGGAATTGCGGCGCGACCCGAGACGAAGCAGGCGCGCCCCTTGACAGAGGAAGAGAGGGATGAGTTTATCCGCGGCCGAGCCGATTGGAAGCAACGTGTTGTTTTCTGAAATGCGTGGATAACGACAAGCCGTTGGTCCGGGATAGCGTCCTTGACACCCAACAATGTCACGCTGGAGCCGGACGGGACCGTAATTTCTGATTGGTCCGTGGCGCCGAAGACGGCGAGGGCGGATCCCCACCGCGCCTCGCGGTTCGTGAGGATACGAGGGCAGGATGCGTTCGACAACATAAATTTATACAGCGCACTTCAACACAACGAAAAGCTCACGAATCTTACGACCGCCCACGTCGAACGAGCTCTGGCCTCTTGGAATGCATCGGCGCATCCCACAAAACGGGGTGCGTTGCGGCACGCGGCTCAAATCGTGGAGACATACAATTTGGACCCACACGTGATCTCGCAGTTGGCGAAGCACTTCGACCCGTTTGACCCTCCCCAGAACACAGTGCGATATTTGGGGAGGTACACAACACTGCTGACCCAGGCGTCGTCACTGGTCGCATTTTTGTAAATGGACGAGCTGCTGAGGTGCAGAAGCCCTGGCTGAGGGCAGCGGAGCGTTTTTTCATGATCTTTATCATCATGCTGCTACAATAGCGAGACGCGCGACGAGGACGCGTCTGGCCACTCCACAAGATGAACACGCTATCCCGTTACAGCAAGTCAGCGTGCCCGTATTGAATCCAGAGCGGATCAGGGGCCGGTTGAACCCGGCT
>NW_900189.1:0-901 GCF_000209065.1 Trypanosoma cruzi | reverse complement strand
TTTTACTTGCTGCGTTTGCCGCCAACGCCACTGTCAAGCATTATGGCATGGCTGCAGAATGGATCTACAGCGACACCAAGGAGCCGCGGCGGCGGCTCGAAGACCCCGCGACCCACCGGGACATCAAGGCGATGCTGGAGAAGCAGCCGTCTGTTTCGTTGGCTGTTGCCCGCGTGCTGCACGAGCCGGCACCGCTGCGGCGCACGGCCGTGAATGTGGATGGCCGGGTGGAGGAGCAGGTGGTGCCTCACCCGGAAGCTCCACCCTGCTGCTGCCGTCGGGGTGGCGCAGTTGTGCATGAGAGCTTTCCTTCAAATTATTATACACGTGGTTCTTCTTTTGTCGTGTTGTTGGCTCTTGTGCCACTGTGCGGCGGAGAATATTTGTCCTTTTGTTTTCGCTTGGTGAGTGCAGAGCTGGTGCCTGTGGGGCGGTTGGCGCCATGACCGTGACGGAGCGGAGGTGTGTGCTGCCGGCGATGGGAGAGTTGCGCGTGACTGCGGCGACGAGGGTTCATGAGCGGATGGTCGTCACGCTCGAACCGCAGACGGAGGAGGAGGGCGCCGAACAGCCTTGAGCCGACGTGTTTGGTGCGGAGCTGTTGCCGGGTGTTGTGGCGCCCACCCATGTTCTCGTGGCGTGCTACGACACAGGGTGCAACGCGACAATCGCCCGCTTTGACTCTGAGATGGACACTCACCTGGGTGTTTTGCGTGTCGGGGCGCGATGGGGTGGTGAGGACGCGGTGGGGCCTGCGTGCTTTTTTTTTCTTTTGTTTGAATGGTTGTTTTTTGTGTTGTGCGTGAAGATTTTTGTATTTTTAGTTGTTTGTTTGTTGGGAAGATTTTTAAATGTTAATATATATATTTTTTGTATGTGTTGTAGTGGTCGCTCGTGCTTT
>NW_900188.1:0-901 GCF_000209065.1 Trypanosoma cruzi | reverse complement strand
TAGGGGTCTCTAACACGTGTGTGTGTGTGTGTATATGCCTGTCTTTCTTGTGTATGCCTTACGCGAAATGCTGATGTTGTCGTGTTACGAAAGTTGTGCTTATCTTCTGGTGGCAATACAGAGAAAGAGAAATGCGAGGGGAAAGAGAGAAGGATATACAAAGAAAAGAACAAAACGCGGAGTGTGTGGCGCAAAGTTGCGGCGCAGCAGCAGTGGTGAGAGGGAACCCCCTTTCTGCCCTCCACCAGGCATCCACCCTGTTGCCTTCTTTTTATTCCCTTACCGAGCCAAATAATAATAATAATAATAATAATAATAGTAATAATAATAATAATAATAATAATAATAGTGTGGGTGGGAAAGAATTTCCTGTTAGGAAGCCCCAGTGCATCACAGAATAGGAGAAAGCAGGGCACAAAAGAAAAAGAAAAAGAAAAAGAAAGGAGGAAGGAAAGCCCACGGCAAATGCAGCACCTCTAGTCAACCTGCTCCATGCTCGATGTGCCAGCAACGGGCTCCGCGGGAACGGCGGCAGCGGGCTCCGCTTCTTCATTGCCGTTGTCTTCGTCGTCCAGCGAGAGGCCAAGCTTGATCATGCGGTGGATGCGTTCGGCGTACGACGTGGGATCGTCCAGCGTGAAACCAGACGTCAGCAGCGCGGTGTCAAAGAGCAGGTACACAAGGTCCTTCACGGCCTTGTCGTTCTCGTCCGCCTCCACGCGGCGTTTGAGCTCCTTCACAATGGGGTGAGCCGGGTTGATCTCCATCGTCTTCTTGGACATCATGTACGCAGACATGCTCGAGTCGCGCAGCGCCTGGTTGCGCATGATCTGCTCCATGTGTGCGCTCCACCCGAACTCCGACGTCACAAGAATGCACGGCGACGTCGCCAGGCGCTCCG
>NW_900187.1:0-901 GCF_000209065.1 Trypanosoma cruzi | reverse complement strand
CACAAACCACGAAACAGATGGAATCAGTGCGATTGCAGTACTCGCACACCGTCCTGCAAACCAGAAGTTTAAAAAGCAATATGAAACAAGAATTCAAAAAAAAATGGAAAAAACTTAGGCTTCTGCGGGAATCGAACCCGCGTCCCCGGATGACATTGTGAGCGTGTTTGCCACTGAGCTATAAAAATGCGGTCGCGCGACCCCTTTTCACGTAAAGTATTAATTTCGATCTTCGAACAATCGAGCACATTTGCGTTGTCCCCTGGAAAACGAAAACGACATGTTTAGGGTGCGCCGCCGCAGCGTGGTTACTACGATAAGTTCGTCATATATCTCTCGTACGGGGCCGCAGCCGCAGCGTGGTTACTACGATTCGTCGTGTTGTATCCAACGTCCGGGGCAGCCGCTGCAACTTGGATAATTCGACACGTCGTCCTGTATCTAACGTCCGGGGCAGCCGCTGCAAACTTGGATAATTCGACACGTCGTGTTGTATCCAACGTCCGGGGCCACCGCCCTACCATTTTTTATTTCTTGCAGCGGCCAACCCCGGCAGTAAGGACAAAAAAAAGAATCGCGTTTTCTTTAATGTTTTTCCTGTTTGGGGGCGGGGATCTTTGTTTTCTATGATTGCCTCTTTTTTTTTGTCTGTTCCAGGTTGGTTTTTAGGAGGCTTGATGTGCCTGCTGGGTGATCGCCGGCTTTTTTATTGGTGATTGCGTATTTTTGGCTTACCGGTGTGCCGCTCAGCGCCATTTTGTTTTACTTCTTTTCTGCTTATTGGGGCGTGTTGTTATTCGTCACGCGTCAGCACACACCGAGCAACATGTCAAAAAAAAAAACAAAATGCAGGCTTTTTCCCCCCTCGCGAGGGCCTCCGCAGCCACAATCCTGTGCGTGC
>NW_900186.1:0-901 GCF_000209065.1 Trypanosoma cruzi | reverse complement strand
GGCAGGAGCAACTGAGCCTCGAAATTTGACAATTGAGGCGTCCGGAGACTCGCAATACGTCCCGCAATACATCGTATTCTCCCAGTGCTTGGCGATGGTTCCTGAAACCAAGCGTAGGCCTGTCATTGTTGCAGCGACGGTTACCACCGCATCCAACGGCCCGTGCTCATCGATAAAAGTGAGCTGCACCCGGAAATCGCCGTACTGGCGTACCAAGTCCAACAGGCGGGCTCCAATGTCGCTCCACTCCGTCGCCGTGTAAAAGAAACCACTGTCATTTCCTTCAGCCAGCTTGCAGGGATACCGTGTGGTTGTAAGAAAAATAATTATAAAGCGTCCAGGCGTCATTCGTTCCCTGATCCCTTCCATCGCGGTCAGTCAAAAGTCCATAAAATAGGGACGAACAGTCGTACAGAAATATATCTCCGTTTCATCAGGACGCATATACATTGGGGGCGCCAGCTTGCCCGCGAACATTCTCTTCACAAGCTTCTAATAAAACAAAGACATATTTCCGTACTATTCCCTCCTACCGCTTCGAGTTCCTTTGTTAGACAGCGATGGAAGGAATCAAGGAACCGATAACGTCAGTACGGTTTTCTAGTTCTTTTGTTGTCCCACCCACCCGCTTCGATTCCCACCCTTGCAGCGGGGTTTTTGTGGCTGGAAGAGCCCAAAGTGCGCCACTTCGCAAGCTACAAATATATATGCATCCAGTCCGAATAGAGCGTTCATCATGTCGCGAGAGTGGGGCCACCAGAATGTACGAATAAATACATACGCGGAGCAAACAACGAGGATTTGGCGAACCCACTGCCTCTCCATTGACTCATTCTTCTCTCCCGTCGTATTCTATTTGTATGGAAAAGTTTGTTGGCCGGCCAGCAGCCCAGGCAAACAT
>NW_900185.1:0-901 GCF_000209065.1 Trypanosoma cruzi | reverse complement strand
CAGCGTGGTTACTACTGTAAGTCGTCATATATCTAACGCCCGAGGCCACCGCTGCAGCTTGGATAATTCGACACGTCGTCCCGTATCTAACGTCCGGGGCAGCCGCTGCAACTTGGATAATTCGACACGTCGTCCCGTATCTAACGTCCGGGGCAGCCGCTGCAACTTGGATAATTCGACACGTCGTCCCGTATCTAACGTCCGGGGCAGCCGCTGCAACTTGGATAATTCGACACGTCGTCCCGTATCTAACGTCCGGGGCAGCCGCTGCAACTTGGATAATTCGACACGTCGTCCCGTATCTAACGTCCGGGGAAGCCGCTGCAACTTGGATAATTCGACACGTCGTCCTGTATCTAGCGTCCGGGGCCACCGCCCTACCATTTTTTATTTCTTGCGGCGGCCAACCCCGGCAGTAAGGACAAAAAAAAGAATCGCGTTTTCTTTAATGTTTTTCCTGTTTGGGGGCGGGGATCTTTGTTTTCTATGATTGTCTCTTTTTTTTTGTCTGTTCCAGGTTGGTTTTGAGGACGCTTGATGTGCCTGCTGGGTGATCGCCGGCTTTTTTATTGGCGATTGCGTATTTTTGGCTTACCGGTGTGCCGCTCAGCGCCATTTTGTTTTACTTCTTTTCTGCTTATTGGGGCGTGTTGTTATTCGTCACGCGTCAGCACACACCGAGCAACATGTCAAAAAAAAAAAATGCAGGTTTTTTCCCCCTCGCGAGGGCCTCGGCAGCCACAATCCTGTGCGTGCGTGCATTCTCAGCGTTTTAAGCACGGCATGTGTGTGCATGTGTGTGTGTGTTTGTCAGCGCCTATACTTGCAGAGCAGCTGTGCGCCACAAGAGAGTCTGAAGAAAGCAACGGCAGAGAGAGGCAGATAAGCACACACGCAAATT
>NW_900184.1:0-901 GCF_000209065.1 Trypanosoma cruzi | reverse complement strand
TCATATCGTTATCTACCAGGTGCGCCAGCGACACGGATCGCGAGAACGCACGGTGAGCCAAAAATAAATCCCTACTTCTTCGGCGCCTTCTTCACGGCTCTCTTGGGTGCCTTCTTTGCCGCATGCTTCTTGGCACTCTTAGTAACAGCCTTCTTGGCTGCTGCAGGCTTCTTCTTGGGGGCGGCCCTCTTCTTCGCAGCAGGCTTCTTCACGGCTGGTTTCTTAGCAGTCTTCTTGGCGGGAGTCTTCTTAGCCACTGCTTTCTTCGGCGCGGCCTTCTTCGGCGAGGCCTTCTTCGGCGAGGCCTTCTTGGGCGGAACGGCAGCGTCAGACATGTTTTGCGTTCTTAAATTCCTTTCGTGCACTCTCAGCAGGATCTTCACCAAACACAAAGACAACACACAGGGAAGGGGCAGGAGGAGCAGTGAGCGGACAGCACGCGGCACGAGAAATCGCACCAAAACAACACGGTGAGAAGAATGGGCACAAAGGACAGACCACCACAAACACGCCCTTCAGGTTCTCTATAGTGCTTTTCCACAGCACCGTCGCGAATGCACACACGGAAGAAGGGCTGCTGCAGCCCCCAGCACTGGGGATGAGAAACAAAAACAAACAAAAATAAAAACAAAACAAGAGTTCTAGTAATGGAAAAACGGGCATGACGTCGTCTCCACCGGTGACAAGTTCATATCGTTATCTACCAGGTGCGCCAGCGACACGGATCGCGAGAACGCACGGTTGAGCCAAAATAAATCCCTACTTCTTCGGCGCCTTCTTCACGGCTTTCTTGGGTGCCTTCTTTGCCGCATGCTTCTTGGCACTCTTGGTAACAGCCTTCTTGGCTGCTGCAGGCTTCTTCTTGGGGGCGGCCCTCTTCTTCGCAGCAGGCTTCTTCACG
>NW_900183.1:0-901 GCF_000209065.1 Trypanosoma cruzi | reverse complement strand
AAAAAAAAAAAAGCACCGTGTGTTCCGCCTTCAGGAGCCGTGAGGGTCACCCCGCGGCCCGCGACGCACACGAATCACCTTCAAATACTCCCCGGTGTATCGTTCTGACACAACCATGACATCCACAGGAACCCTGACATCGTCTTGTCCCGTCTCCTTGAAGACATTACGAATCTTCTCCATCAACTCGGGAACGTCATTTTGAGCAATCGCAACAATGTAGCATACGCCGCGGGCAGAGAGGAAGCGTGGAAGGCAAAGAATAAATCGATCCACCAATACCCGTCCGCGTGGGCCCCCACACCACGCTGCCGTAATGAAGTCCCCCTGTTTCCCTGCACCCTCCAACTCGTCCATGGTGGTTGGAACGTACGGTGGGTTGAAGAGAATCACATCAAATTCCCCAGCCCCCGCTTCCTGCGGGCCCTCAGCACCTTCATGCTGGAAAGGACCAAACAAGTCCCCATGGTGGAGGTGCAAATGAGGAGCCTCATCACCCCACAAACGACGTAGTGTGTTGCTCCACGTAACACCAGTCGCTTCCAATGCCACGGGATTTATGTCGACTGCGTGAAACTCGGATTGCCATGTCCTACCGCTCACATGCCGCACCTCTTTCGTGTTATTTGTGTTCCCAGAAATGCCAGACAAGACAAGTTGCAGGTGAGTGATGACGGTCCCCGACCCACAGCCAATCTCCAAACAGCGACGCGGTTGCATGGAGCGAAGCATATCCGCGTCCCTGTCAAGCGTCTCCAGTAACAGAAACGTGTCTGCCTCCGGCTCGTAGACGCTTCTGCGAAACCGTGGATCGGTGATACAGTGAAAGTAGTCTGGAGTAATCACCATTGTAAACTACGGTACAAACACGCAAGAAACGCACAAGTAAAGCGAACATCAT
>NW_900182.1:0-901 GCF_000209065.1 Trypanosoma cruzi | reverse complement strand
TAATTCAGGGTTGTTTGGTGTCCAGTGCATGAACACGCAAACAGATAGTGACAGAGTGTGTCTCTGACTCCCACCATTCATAATTGGAAACAAAAATTTGGGCCACAACGTGTGATGCAGCAGCCGCTCGAAAACGATCAGCCGAGTGCAGCACCCGTGTGGGCAAGAGCTCGCGAAATTCCTCCAAGCAGCGGATAATTCAGGGTTGTTTGGTGTCCAGTGCACGAACACGCAAACAGATAGTGACAGAGTGTGTCTCTGACTCCCACCATTCACAATCGGAAACAAAAATTTAGACCACAACGTGTGATGCAGCAGCCCCTCGAAAACGATCAGCCGAGTGCAGCACCCTCGTGGGCAAGAGCTCGCGAAATTCCTCCAAGCAGCGGATAGTTCAGGGTTGTTTGGTGTCCAGTGCACGAACACGCAAACAGATAGTGACAGAGTGTGTCTCTGACTCCCACCATTCATAATTGGAAACAAAAATTTGGGCCACAACGTGTGATGCAGCAGCCGCTCGAAAACGATCAGCCGAGTGCAGCACCCGTGTGGGCAAGAGCTCGCGAAATTCCTCCAAGCAGCGGATAATTCAGGGTTGTTTGGTGTCCAGTGCATGAACACGCAAACAGATAGTGACAGAGAGTGCCTCTGACTCCCACCATTCATAATTGGAAACAAAAATTTGGGCCACAACGTGTGATGCAGCAGCCGCTCGAAAACGATCAGCCGAGTGCAGCACCCTCGTGGGCAAGAGCTCGCGAAATTCCTCCAAGCAGCGGATAGTTCAGGGTTGTTTGGTGTCCAGTGCACGAACACGCAAACAGATAGTGACAGAGTGTGTCTCTGACTCCCACCATTCATAATTGGAAACAAAAATTGGACCACAACGTGGAGCAGCAGC
>NW_900181.1:0-901 GCF_000209065.1 Trypanosoma cruzi | reverse complement strand
GGTGGCGGAGGCGTGGGAGTGCTTGTAGGAGGGACTGGAGGAGCACCGAAAGAAAAACCCGCTGGACGTCTTGGCTGACACTGTTTCCGGGGCCGATGTTGGTGATGCGCTTGTGGTGGGGAGTGCCTGGCTTTGTTTCAAGGTAGCACAGCGTGTGCATGCACGTGCTGGAGGGTCTCGGATGAGGCTGGTTGTGGTGCCCTCCGCCGTTGTGTGCGGCAACGACCTGAGTATCCACCTCTTTCTTGTGGACGCAACGGAGTGAGGGATGTACAACGATGATTTCTGCGTTAGGCGCCAGTGTTGGCTTCGGTACTTCTTTGGCACCCGCACCGCTGCCGCGAAGCCTACACTACTCACCGTCAGTGCCTCCCTTGTTTGTCTTCTGGTGGTTGGACGGGGTGTCGCAGGCGCGATTTCGACCTTCGTGCCCATTGCGGATGATGACCCACAGCAGGCCCAGGGTGTGGTGGATCAGCCTATTTTGCTCACGCACGTGCAGCCACAGGACGTCGACCTTCAGAAGCGTATTTTGGTGCTGAGCTCGTGAATGGAGCTGGAGGAGCTGTTCGATGGGACGCTGCACTGCATTCCTTTTGCCGTTTTTGGGGTGCGTCTGCGTCAGGGTCCGACTGTGGGCATTGCCCCTGTAGAATCTGTGTTGCCAAGCAGCATCCCTCTTGTGGTGAGCGCTGCAGCCGTTTGGAAATGCGTAGGATTGTGCCTCGTTCTCACCGAGGAGCGGCTTGCAACACAGGTGGCGCCAGCTACGGGATAAGGCCTTTGCGTGGCACACATAGAAATCATGACAGGTAGAAATATCATACGCCGAGTGCCTTGCTTACCGGCATGTATCCCTGTGAAGGACATGACACCGTCTGGTTTCTTTTTTAAATGAGCT
>NW_900180.1:0-901 GCF_000209065.1 Trypanosoma cruzi | reverse complement strand
TACTCCATCGGAATCCTCGTGACACCGCCTTCCAGTTCCCTTATCCCAACGGTGCGAGTGGGGTGCCCTTGATGGTTTACCTTCAGCACTGAATCCTGTGCTTCACTACGTTCTGGTGGCCTCAGCTCATTGAGTTCCTCTACTAATGCACTGACAAGCTCCCCATACATGAAGGCGCGCAAACCTAATTGTTCCAGAGCTCGGGAAACAAGAGCACCATGCGATCCCAATATTATCAACAAAAGATTCTTCGCACCCATTTTCTTTTCCAAACGGTCTGCAATTCGAAACCCGATATCAGCACTTATCGATGCGTTGAGAAATACCTCAACACCTTCTTCTGTTCTTTCCCGGACGATCTTCACAAGTTTGTGAGACGGATCCTCGAAATACCATAGCTTGCCTCCTCTCAGGGTAAAGTACTCTCCAACATCAGTAGGTTTGATCGATAACAAGGCACCATCAACGGCACCCATGCGATCAATATAATCATCCTCATCAAAGATGTAACGTAGAATCGGCCCCACTTTATCCATGTGTTTCTTGACCATCCTCCAGTATTCCGCTTGCTTATCTGGTTCCAGACCTCGCTTCATCCATGCACACATCGCCTTCACATCCATCTCGTCGGGACAATTCATGATGATTCGACTGGCTTTTACTTGCTTCTCCCACTCATCATAGTTGCTTACCTCTGGGGATGACACCACAATCATGCCCCATCCGGTGGAGGGCGCAAAGTCTGTGTCGGGAGGTGTTCCTTTCCTTGCCACATCGTAAATAATATACCCTTTCATCCCACTCTTCCTCAAGCCATCCAAAACATTCTCGGATGTTTTATTACCCATGTATTCTGTCACGGTTTTGGTGGTCTTGTCAAAGACGTACGCATCCTCTCCAA
>NW_900179.1:0-901 GCF_000209065.1 Trypanosoma cruzi | reverse complement strand
GGCCACGTACCGCCTGCGACCCGCCAGCGCCGTATACGGCAGTGCATCGTACCTCCCGCACAGCAGCAGCAGCGGCAGTGGAATGACGGCAGGAGATGTGCCCGGTGTTTCGCAACAGTCTGATGCGGCATCCTGCCCGGAAACAGCCAGCCCCGTGCATGTGTGTGAGGCGCCGCCGCGTGCTGCCGCAGCTGTCAATACCGAGGGCCGCACAGCCCCCACCACCTCGGCACGCTGACCGCCTGTGGAAGAAGTCCAGCGAACCTGACGTGTATTGTCGCCTTCAGATAGGAGCGAAGGGGCTCGCGGCGCCGACCATCAATTTATTTTTGGCTTTTGTGTGTTTTTGATAGCTTTTTGTGTGTTGCGTTAATTCTTTGTTTTTGAGGATTGTGTGAGAGCAGGGCCATGCTGTGTGCGCACAAGTGCATTGCTGAGTGCTCTTCTATGCGTAGGATTTATTTAGACGGGAAAGGCATTGCCCCCTCGTTAATTTTGACAAATTTTAGTATTTTTGTTTTTTTTCATTTTTATTCGTCCCCGATCTCTACTGAGGCCAGAGTAGTGTGCAGTGAGAGCGTGTTTTAGCAAAGTCTGCTTTTTCACTTGCCTTGAGCAGTTTGTCTTATTCCTGCTTCTTAGTTTTACTTTTTACTTTTGTAACTTTTTGGTACTGTGATGCCTCAGAGAGGCAAATATATGCCTGTGTGTCTCTTCCGTCGAAGCGCCCACAAGAACGTTGATTTTTTTATACTGTTTTCTGACATCGCTTTTTGTTGTTGTTGAATGCCTCATCCTTGTTTCCTGTGTGTTTCTACCACATGCATGCCTGGCTGGTCCTGCCATGATGGGGATGCCAGAGACTTTTTGGCCGCCATCCACTTTGCCGTTCGAGGAGGTC
>NW_900178.1:0-901 GCF_000209065.1 Trypanosoma cruzi | reverse complement strand
GCCGAGCGCCGCATTCTTCCACGTGCCTTTATTATTATTATTTTTTGTTTTTGCCGGATGGGGAAAGACTTTTTTTTTTTCTTCAGATGATGGGGAGAGCAATGTTGGAAAAGAAAAACAAAAAACAATCGATAACATTTCAAAAATAAGCCACACACACACACAAAAAAAAAAAAAAAAAAGAAAAAAAGAAACAGCAGTAGTCGTCATTCTCCTTGCGCAACAATTTCAAAGAGAACAGACGCGGCAATTCTGCACGCAGGGCCGGCAAAAGGCATAAGAAAAGTGGCGTCAAGTCCACGGCTGGAAGAGAAGTCGACTCGCCACGCTCACTGGTATTTCAGTTATCGGAGGAACACCCTCCTTCGCATCGGAGAGGCTTTCGAGGCCATGATAATCCTCCTTTGCATCCGCGTCCGCAACACAGAAACCGTCGGTGAGAGGGTTCGTCCGGTGCAACACTAAGAGAAAGGAGGTGGAGAGATAGTACACCGTCGAGATGACAAGGATAGCCGGTAACGCCACAGCCCAATATTTGTCCGGGTAATAGCTCATAAGCGTCCGGTCAAGCACATGCCTGGGAAGAAACGCCCAAAAAAAATACGTCACGAACACGGTGATGATGAGAAGCCAGGCAATAAAACCATTAATCGCCACATTATGTCCCTTGCTGACCCCAGAAGACGCGGTCTCGACTGGCGCTACAGATTTGAGTGACATGAGACCCTCACACAAGCGTTTTCCAAAACAAAACCCCAGGTACCGTTAACTCCTGCGCACAAGTAAGAAGCACACACACACACACACACACAGAGAGAGAGAGAGAGAGAAAGAACAACGGAAGTACCCAAGATAAAAGGAGCAAAAATGACACACAGCAATAAATTATATGCAATACATG
>NW_900177.1:0-901 GCF_000209065.1 Trypanosoma cruzi | reverse complement strand
CGGCGCCGTCCCTCCACGTGCATCCATCGAACGTGATGTTCGCCACTTCGCCCGTCATCGCCCCAATCAGCACCGTCAGGCTCATGCCGCCCCCGCTGAACGTCACGTTGCGGTAGCACAGCCACGACAGCCCGCTGCCCACAGACTGCGCAATCTCGGGGTACTCCATGTCGCTGATGCACTCACCAACCGGCGGTGGCGGCGGTGGCGGCGGTGGCGGCAGCGGCGGTGGCGGTGGTGGTGGGCCAGCAGGCACAGGCGCCGGGACACACACATCGCCGTGCCCTCCAGCAGCGCACCGGCACTCGCAGTCAACGACCGCCGTCGTCAGCGGAGCAAAGCAGTCGCCGTCCCTCGTGCACTCCCCGCACGCGGCAACAGTCGTCACGTTGGTGATGCCGTGGAGCTCCAGTTCTTCCGCCGTCGTCACCTCCCGTCCCGCGACCGTCAGACACCCAGCAACGAACCTGTAGCCGGCGTCAGCCTGCGATAGCAAAGGCTCCGACAACCCCGTCGAGCCCATCCTGCAGCCCGTCAGCGTCACCACACTGCTGCCGTCAATGGTAAAAAAAGCGGATTCGGATTCGTGAAACATCGCACCTACTCCCACGTCGTTGTCGCGCCAATCCAACCAGCTTGACTCCTCGACGGTCCATGAGTTGTCTGCAAAGATGGCGTGGGACACGGAACCGCTGTTCCCCACCACACGCAACACGCTGTGTTCCGACACGCTGAATCTGTGGTGCTGGTACAGGAGGCTTGTCCCGGAGAAAATCGTGTTGTTGAGCAGCGCAAAAACAGAGTGATCGCGGACACCGAGGATATTTACGTTGAAGAGGTGCATGTACCCATCGAAGCTGCAGTACCGCACGTACAGTGAGCTGCCATCCACCAGCTTCAG
>NW_900176.1:0-901 GCF_000209065.1 Trypanosoma cruzi | reverse complement strand
GACCTCGCTGGTTGCTCAGCAGCTCCTCTTCCTCCTCTTCCTCTTCCTCTTACTCCTTGTGGACCTCTTCCTGGTAGGTACGGTGGTGGACCACCCCCAAGCCCTGATCTGGGTCCACCTGTGGAAGGTCGATACGTCCGTTGCCCCTTGCTTCGTTCATCCTGTCGATCTTTCTCTGTGACAGTCCGAATCACCAGCTGACGTGGAACAGGTGGTGCAGCCGCTGAACCCGGCAAACTCGCTGATTGTGTTGCTGATGGCGCGGATGGTTGTTGAACTGCTGACGATGTTTGTGGTGGTTGCCCCGGTCCCTGTAGTGCCGCTGAGCCCGGTGATGGCGCCGCCGGTGCTGATTGCGCAGATTGTGTTGGTGGTGTTCCTGCTGAAGGTGCTGTTTCTGATGATGATGGCTTCGGTGATACTTTTGCTGGTGCTCCTGGTGCTGGTGGTGGTGGTGGTGGTGTTGCTTTCCCTCCTGGCGCCGCCGGATTCCGCATTGGCGGCGCAAACTCCAGCTCCATGCCCGGCGCTGACTCGCAGCCGTAGTGGTGCCTTGCCTGCTCCAGCGTATTGCGGGAATTCACAACATGGACACTGCTCCTCCCACGCACACCCACCTCCCGCTTCACCAGCGCCTGCTCCTCCATGTCCGCCACAATGAAGCCGAGGGCGTGCGCCATCTCGTGCACAGCCACGCGGATGTGCTGCGACGTGTTCTCGATGTGGCGCGGGTTGTAGTTGATGACGCCAACAACAGGACGCCCTCGCGGGCCCAACGTCGCGCACGGCATCGCCCACGCAAAGGTCGGCTTGAACGTCGGAACAGCAGTCGCGTACAGCACCATGTCCGCATCGGGCACCCCATCCGTGTGGTGCTCCTCCGGCACTGAAACTCCCGCAA
>NW_900175.1:0-901 GCF_000209065.1 Trypanosoma cruzi | reverse complement strand
CCGCCGAGTGCAGCACCATTGTGGGCAGGAGCTCGCGAAATTCCTCCAAGCAGCGGATAGTTCCGGGTTGTTTGGTGTCCAGTGTGTGCACACGCAAACATACATTGAAAGAGAGTGTCTCTGACTCCCGCCATTCATAATTCGAAACAAAAACATAGACCACAACGTGTGGTGCAGCAGCCGCTCGAAAACGATCCGCCGAGTGCAGCACCCTTGTGGGCAAGAGCTCGCGAAATTCCTCCAAGCAGCGGATAGTTCAGGGTTGTTTGGTGTCCAGTGTGTGCACACGCAAACATACATTGAAAGAGAGTGCCTCTGACTCCCGCCATTCATAATTCGAAACAAAAATTTAGACCACAGCGTGTGGTGCAGCAGCCGCTCGAAAACGATCCGCCGACTGCAGCACCATTGTGGGCAAGAGCTCGCGAAATTCCTCCAAGCAGCGGATAATTCAGGGTTGTTTGGTGTCCAGTGTGTGCACACGCAAACATACATTGAAGGAGAGTGCCTCTGACTCCCGCCATTCATAATTCGAAACAAAAATTTAGACCACAGCGTGTGGTGCAGCAGCCGCTCGAAAACGATCCGCCGACTGCAGCACCATTGTGGGCAAGAGCTCGCGAAACTCCTCCAAGCAGCGGATAATTCAGGGTTGTTTGGTGTCCAGTGTGTGCACACGCAAACATACATTGAAAGAGAGTGCCTCTGACTCCCGCCATTCATAATTCGAAACAAAAATTTAGACCACAGCGTGTGGTGCAGCAGCCGCTCGAAAACGATCCGCCGACTGCAGCACCATTGTGGGCAAGAGCTCGCGAAACTCCTCCAAGCAGCGGATAATTCAGGGTTGTTTGGTGTCCAGTGTGTGCACACGCAAACATACATGAAAGAGAGTGTCTCT
>NW_900174.1:0-901 GCF_000209065.1 Trypanosoma cruzi | reverse complement strand
TTGGTGTCCAGTGTGTGCACACGCAAAACATACATTGAAAGAGAGTGTCTCTGACTCCCGCCATTCATAATCAAAGACAAAAATTTAGACAACAACGTGTGGTGCAGCAGCCGCTCGAAAACGATCCGCCGACTGCAGCACCTTTGTGGGCAAGAGCTCGCGAAATTCCTCCAAGAAGCGGATAATTCAGGGTTGTTTGGTGTCCAGTGTGTGCACACGCAAACATACATTGAAAGAGAGTGTCTCTGACTCCCGCCATTCATAATTCGAAACAAAAATTTAGACCACAGCGTGTGGTGCAGCAGCCGCTCGAAAACGATCCGCCGAGTGCAGCACCATTGTGGGCAAGAGCTCGCGAAACTCCTCCAAGCAGCGGATAATTCAGGGTTGTTTGGTGTCCAGTGTGTGCACACGCAAACATACATTGAAAGAGAGTGTCTCTGACTCCCGCCATTCATAATTCAAGACAAAAATTTAGACCACAGCGTGTGGTGCAGCAGCCGCTCGAAAACGATCCGCCGACTGCAGCACCCTTGTGGGCAAGAGCTCGCGAAATTCCTCCAAGCAGCGGATAATTCAGGGTTGTTTGGTGTCCAGTGTGTGCACACGCAAACATACATTGAAAGAGAGTGCCTCTGACTCCCGCCATTCATAATTCGAAACAAAAATTTAGACCACAGCGTGTGGTGCAGCAGCCGCTCGAAAACGATCCGCCGACTGCAGCACCCTTGTGGGCAAGAGCTCGCGAAACTCCTCCAAGCAGCGGATAATTCAGGGTTGTTTGGTGTCCAGTGTGTGCACACGCAAACATACATTGAAAGAGAGTGTCTCTGACTCCCGCCATTCATAATTCGAAACAAAAATTTAGACCACAGCGTGTGGTGCAGCAGCCGCTCGAAAA
>NW_900173.1:0-901 GCF_000209065.1 Trypanosoma cruzi | reverse complement strand
ACCTGCTGTCGAGCGCGGTGGTGTTTGACGGCGTGTTGCTGGAGGCGTCGGGCGGTCCGACCGCGTCCGCGTTGCATGTGGCGTCCTCGTCGCGCCTCAGTCTGCGGAGCCACTCGGTGCTCTCCGTGACGAACGTGTCGGTTGTGAGCAGCGGCGGCGGCATTGTGCTTGGCGAGCGCCTCGCGGTGTTTGATTCGGTGCTGCGCTTCGTGGGCGTCGAGGGGTCTGTCGCGTCGTCGCTGGTGCGCTGCGGCGGTGGGACGATCGGTGGCGGCGGGTGGCTGGACATGCACGACGTGTGGGCGGTGGGCGAGGCGTCGTCGGTGGCGTCGCTGTCGGGTGTGACGCTGAGCGGCGGCACCGTGTCGATTGCGCGCTGCGCTGCCACTGGCGCGACGCTTGTCTCTGGGCTGGCAATCACGAGCGGCGTCGTGTCGGTGCAGTGCAACCGTGCCGGTGGCCGGGTGCTGCAGAGCAGCGGCGACTACCGCATGGCCGGCCTGCCCTCCGTGAGCGTGGTGCCGTGCGACGGCTGTGCGGCCGCGCTGGCGTGCTTTGATGCGCTGACGGCGTCGTTCTCCGACTGCGTGTGCGGCTGCCGTGCCGGCGGCGTGGGCGACGCGTGCGTGCCGTTTGACGTGCCGCCTGCGAGGTCCGGTGGCAGTGGTGGCGGTGCGCAGGGCTGCGTGAGTGGCGTGACGCTGACGGAGTCGGTGACGGTTGGCGGTGGGCAGGCGACGGCGTGCTTCGACTCGGTGGTTTTCAGCGGGTCGATCACTGTGACGGTGGACCTGCGCTTGTTGGACGTGTTCGCTGACGCGCTGAACGTGACGCTGCGCCACTGCGTGCTTGCGGGCGGCGCGCAGCTGCGGATTGGTGGCCTCAGCGAGAGCACGGCGCG
>NW_900172.1:0-901 GCF_000209065.1 Trypanosoma cruzi | reverse complement strand
TTTTTAAATTTTTCCAGTAACGTAAAAATACAGGGCTTGAGAGGGCGCTCATGTGGACGTGATTCCAGCGCACAGCGGTGTGGCGGAGCATCTTCTTGCAGTTTCAGCTCCCTGAGTTTCGGTATTATTGCACTTACAAAGGCCCCGCTAAAAAAAGTAAACACGGAATGCTTTTCAAGGGGTTTTGATAAGAGATCGTCCCTGATGGCCAATACGAGTAAAATAAAATTATTCGGCGCCATTAACTCCGCCAACTTGCATGTCACCAAATTTCCGAGATAAGGAGACATCAGTGTATTTAAAGGCAATTCTAATTTGCTTCCTCCTCGTACTCGTACGACCTTTACAACTTTGTGAGAGATGTGGCTATCATCGCACACTTCATTAGTCCCCAAAATAGAGTAATAGTGGGTAGCAAAAAGGTTCATTGTTTTAACTCTACTTTCGCACGAGACAAGCCGAGATTTGTATTCGCTGTCATCAAAGATGTAGCGAAGAAGTGGTCCCACTTTATCCATGCGATCCTTCACCTTCTTCCAGTAGTCCGCTTCTTCCTCCTCAAGCTGCCGATTGCGCTTCATCCAAATGCACATTGCCCTCACATCGCTCTCGTCAGGGCAATTAATTATGATTTTTTTCGCTCGCACCAGCTTCGCCCACGATTCGTAGTTGTTTTTGTTTGGTGGTGTCACCACAATCATGCCCCATCCCTTGCAAGGCAAAGCAGTAGACGTTTGATGACCCTTCAATGCCACGTCGTAGATAATATACCCCTTCACCCCACGATCAGAAAACTCGTCCAAAATATCCACGATACTAGACGCTGCACTGTATTTTTCCACCGTTTTGGTGGTCTTGTCAAAAAAGAAATTTTCGATTCCCAATAAAGTAACGCAACCAT
>NW_900171.1:0-901 GCF_000209065.1 Trypanosoma cruzi | reverse complement strand
GCGGTGGCGATGTTTTTGTTTCTGGTGGGGACAACAAAAAATTGGAAGAAACGGAATTGTCATCCCCAGTCATACCGGGCGTGGAACCACAGGCGCCAGAAGTTAAAGAAGAATCACCGACCCGACGCTCAGACGATGTTTTGGAAGAAAAGGATGAAGTCGTTGCTGAGCGAGATGAAGCGGATCGCCGTGGAGTTGGAGTTGATGGTGAAAAAGGGAAAACCGTTCAAAAAGGAGGAGAAAGGGTGTCTGAAGGCGATGCACCAGCAGAGGCGGAATTGCACTCAACCGACGATGAGATCTTACGGCGGCCGTCACCGAATGGAGCAAAAGGAGGTGAAAAAACGATACCCTCCGACGACACTCCGCCAGAAGGAAGAGTTCAGCGACGACAAGAAGATCCACCGAGTTTGTTGCAGAGTGAACCCGGTGATCTCGCGAGTGGAAGGGGAGTTCCGCCGGAATCCACGGAACATAAACCACCCGCATCAGGAAGCCCAAGTTCAGAAACAGAAACAACGGGAATTCAGAAGGTATCAACACCCACGCATGTGCGAGAATCCCCGAGAGTAACGGAAAAAGACGTTGTTGCCACTGAACATGAAAGAGAAGATAAAGAAGGGCCTGTAAGCAATCCAATTAAAGTGGCAGACGTGCGGTTGCCTGAGCAGCAGGAATTGCGGTCAAATTCACTGGATGGGACCCAACGAGTTGAAACGGGGGTACGCCCAATTAACAGTTTGCCAGAGGATCAAAATAAACAACGAGTTTTGTTGAATTTGTCGCAGGGTGAATCAGCCAACGATTCACCGGAAACAACTCCGCAATCCTCTTCTACAGGTGGACATCGTGTTGAGAACAGTCGTACGAATGGAGATGGCGCGAAGAATACTGAGGGGTC
>NW_900170.1:0-901 GCF_000209065.1 Trypanosoma cruzi | reverse complement strand
GCTCCCGTAAGCAAACACACACACAGGAGAGAGAGAGAGGTCGCCCACTCAATGCAATGAAACAAACAGAAACAGTTACGGTGCTCCGCCCATGCAGCCAGGGCAGGACGGCAGCGGTGCGTGTCGTGAAAGCACCAACGGGCCTGCATGGGTGTGCATGCATATATACAATGGGCACATTATTGTGTGTGCTTCGTGGGGTGAGGCGACGACGAGAGTCCATGCAAGGGGACACACACACAGAGAGAGAAGGAAGTGTGTGTATGCGGGCGGTGCATGGCTCTCTCACACTCACTCTCACGCGGCCACCACCGCAGCCGCAGCCGCACAAACCACGAAACAGATGGAATCAGTGCGATTGCAGAACTCGCACACCGTCCTGCAAACCAGAAGTTTAAAAAGCAATATGAAACAAGAATTCAAAAAAAAAAAAAAGTGGAAAAAACTTAGGCTTCTGCGGGAATCGAACCCGCGTCCCCGGATGACATTGTGAGCGTGTTTGCCACTGAGCTAAAAAAATGCGGTCGCGCGACTCCTTTTCACGTAAAGTATTAATGTCGATCTTCGAACAATCGAGCACATTTGCGTTGTCCCCTGGAAAACGAAAAAGACGTGTTTAGGATGCGCAGCCGCAGCGTGGTTACTACTGTAAGTCGTCATATATCTAACGCCCGAGGCCACCGCTGCAACTTGGATAATTCGACACGTCGTGCTGTATCTAGCGTCCGGGGCAGCCGCTGCAACTTGGATAATTCGACACGTCGTGCTGTATCTAACGTCCGGGGCAGCCGCTGCAACTTGGATAATTCGACACGTCGTCCCGTATCTAACGTCCGGGGCAGCCGCTGCAACTTGGATAATTCGACACGTCGTCCTGTATCTAGCGTCCGGGGCCACCGCC
>NW_900169.1:0-901 GCF_000209065.1 Trypanosoma cruzi | reverse complement strand
CTCCAGGCAGCGGATAGTTCACGGTTGTTTGGTGTCCAGTGTGTGAACACGCAAACAGATATTGACAGAGAGTGCCTCTGACTCCCACCATTCACAATCGGAAACAAAAATTTGGACCACAACGTGTGATGCAGCGGCCGCTCGAAAACGATCAGCCGAGTGCAGCACCCGTGTGGGCAAGAGCTCGCGAAATTCCTCCAAGCAGCGGATAGTTCAGGGTTGTATGGTGTCCAGTGTGTGAACACGCAAACAGATATTGACAGAGAGTGCCTCTGACTCCCACCATTCACAATCGGAAACAAAAATTTGGACCACAACGTGTGATGCAGCAGCCGCTCGAAAACGATCAGCCGAGTGCAGCACCCGTGTGGGCAAGAGCTCGCGAAATTCCTCCAAGCAGCGGATAATTCACGGTTGTTTGGTGTCCAGTGTGTGAACACGCAAACAGATATTGACAGAGAGTGCCTCTGACTCCCACCATTCACAATCAGAAACAAAAATTTGGACCACAACGTGTGATGCAGCGGCCGCTCGAAAACGATCAGCCGAGTGCAGCACCCGTGTGGGCAAGAGCTCGCGAAATTCCTCCAAGCAGCGGATAATTCACGGTTGTTTGGTGTCCAGTGTGTGAACACGCAAACAGATATTGACAGAGAGTGCCTCTGACTCCCACCATTCACAATCGGAAACAAAAATTTGGACCACAACGTGTGATGCAGCGGCCGCTCGAAAACGATCAGCCGAGTGCAGCACCCGTGTGGGCAAGAGCTCGCGAAATTCCTCCAAGCAGCGGATAGTTCAGGGTTGTATGGTGTCCAGTGTGTGAACACGCAAACAGATATGAAAGAGAGTGTCTCTGACTCCCACCATTCACAATCGGAAACAAAAATTTGGACCACAA
>NW_900168.1:0-901 GCF_000209065.1 Trypanosoma cruzi | reverse complement strand
ATCGCTGATGCCGTCGGTCATGCACTTCTTTTCCAGCAGCCCACAGCCAGAGTTGTTGCCCCACCACAACAACTCCGCCGCACTGTAGTTTGCCAAATAAACACCCATGTCCTCAAATGCTGCAAGCGTCAGTGCCGAGTACAGCCCAACATCCATATCACTAGTCATCATCTCGTCCTTCATGTTGCGTTTCCTCCAATGCGACAGCAAAGTGTCAGAACCACCCTCGTCCTCCAGCTCAATGCCCTCAAGCGTGGGGCAGTTGTGGTACTGACGCGCCATCGCCTTCGTCTTCGGTGTTGAAATCACCGACACCTTGGAACTCCCGCGCACGTTCAACACCTCGGAAATCATATTTAAAATCAAAAACATCTCCCGTACAAACCCAAGAGCATGTCCCAACTCGTGGGCCGCTACACGCACGTCTCCATTTGTCACCGCTACTTGCCTCGGGTCAAAGTTCACGGCAGCTGCAAATGGACGACCATCATCCAGCAGGAAGCACGGACCCGCCCATGCGTTTGGACCAGAAGTCGGAAAACCGTTCGCGTAGATAATCATGTCGGCGCCAGCCACACCCACCGTGTGGTGCTTGTGTGGGATGGTGAAGTTATTGCACATCCCCAGACCGGTTCGAGGAATGAGGACGGGGCGCGTCACGGGCCTCACGGAGAGACGCTCCGCGTGCAGTTGAATGGCGGCGGGGAGAGTTTGCCTCAGAATAATGTTCCTCCTCTCCTCCGTCAACACGTCGTCCGCCTCACATGTTATTGCGCGGCCAAAGTGGTCAATGCGCAGATCCCCCGCCGCAGTGCAGTGCCTCAACGGATTGTGCATGTCCTCCGCGGACACCCTGATGCGGATCGGAGCCCAGCCATCATCCCCATCCTCGCTGGCGGCG
>NW_900167.1:0-901 GCF_000209065.1 Trypanosoma cruzi | reverse complement strand
TACAGACACTTGGTACTGGTGCACCTCTTCCTCCCAGAACGCCACAATCTCGTTTTCAGCGTCGCTCAAATTATCGGTAACGACGGGACCACATCTCTGCCATTCAATCATCGGCGTGCTGTCTGCGTGCTGTATATAAATAATATTCCACGACAATCCCTCAGAAAATTCCTCCCAACCATTAAAATAACTCTCCATACGCTCCTTGAACTGCCTCACGGCGCTGGTTGTGGTGTGATGCTCACCCGCCGTAGTCATCCGCAGCCCAACCAGCGTCTTCGGATTTGAGTCCACAAAGAAAAAGGCGTCCACCAGCGGAAAGTTTTGAGCCACCGGTTTGTACAGCACCCGATACTCTATATTAATCTTCTTTTTAAATTTTTCCAGGCACTGGAAAATACAGGGCTTGAGAGGGCGCTCATGTGGATACAATTCCAACGCACAGCGGTGTGGCGGAGCATCTTCTTCTATTTTCAGCTCCCTGAGTTTCGGTATTATTGCACTTACAAAGGCCTCGCTCAAAAAAGTAAACACGGAATGCTTTTCAAGGGGTTTTGATAAGAGATCGTCCCTTATAACCAATACGAGTAAAATAAAATTATTCGGCACCATTAACTCCGCCAACTTGCATGTCACTAAATTTCCGAGATAAGGAGACATCAGTGCATTTAAAGGCAATTCTAAATTGCTTCCTCCTCGTACTCGTACGACCTTTACAACTTTGTGAGAGATGTGGCTATCATCGCACACTTCATTAGTCCCCAAAATAGAGTAATAGTTGGTAGCAAAAAGGTTCATTGATTTAACTTTACTTTTGCACGAGACAAGCCGAGATTTGTATTCGCTGTCATCAAAGATGTAGCGAAGAAGCGATCCCACTTTATCCATGCGATCCTTCACC
>NW_900166.1:0-901 GCF_000209065.1 Trypanosoma cruzi | reverse complement strand
GCCTGCATTTCGTTCATACTCCCGCATCGCAAATATACTTCGTGGGGTCCTTTAAAAACCCCTCAGCAAGACATCCCGATTGGCGTCCATAGCGCTCCTGCCGTCCAATTCCATCGTAAGAAAGTCATTCAGCTTCCATTTATTGACGCAAACCCCTCCTTTAAACAGCACAAAGCCAACCCTAGTGGAAACGGCAAATCCCAGTTCTTGTCGTTCTCGCCTTGCCCTTTCCTCTGCCCCCCGCCTCGCTCCTCTCAGAAAATAAGAGTAGGCTGTGTTTACTTGTGCCCTCGCAACAGAAGTGACCGTACCCTTTCCTTCAATGTCACTCCATTTCCTGAGTGTGACAATATTTTGTAAGCTTACATAAAGCCTTAAATATTATTTACCAATCATAATGGTCTTGTCTCGGCTCTTGGTATGGCGGCGATGCCTTTATTGTGCTCAATAACACTTCGTCTTGGAGGAAATTCGTGAGGCAATTAAAGGCTCCTTCATATAGACGTTCTCATTGGATTCCTCAACGCCCTGCCGCCAATATAATTCCGAAGGAAACCATTCAGCCACATTCTGGCGATGCGCTCCTTTCCCTCCAGCAGCACTTTATCCAGCCGACCGTCAAGAGTCCAATTTGGTCGCCGCCTTTCCTCCACTCCTCTGCAAGTTGCAGCGTCGGAACCATCACCGCAGCCGCTGCAACGCGCCATCACAGCACCCGTGCGATGAAGCTTCCCACTCGCACCGCCCAACCGCGGCCTGCAGGTGCCGCTGGCTCCAAAGGACAGTCGCGAATTTTTTGTCCCGCAGTCCCAATGGCGTTGGGCGTGGCACTCGCACGGCTCGGTGGTCGGTGCGCCACGCAGCCGCACTGCAACGCCTGTCGGCAAAACAGTCCAGGCAC
>NW_900165.1:0-901 GCF_000209065.1 Trypanosoma cruzi | reverse complement strand
TGGGCACCACAACAAACAACACGCCCCCACCCACAGGCATCATCTTCACGGACACCACAGTCAGCCACACCACTCCCGCTGCATGTGCGCCCTCTCTCTCCCATCATCCCTTCCTCCCTCCTGCCGGCATTCACAGAAGAATGCTGCGGATGCCGGAGAAGTGTTCCACGTCGGCATCTGTGACGCCAGCCCGCCGCGCCTGCCACCCCGACAAGAAGTGCCGCACAACGACATTCGCGGCGAGGTCCTTTACCTCGGCGCTGCTCATCTCACCCCTGCTGTACTTCGACGTCACCTCCGCGAGGAGATTGTCGTCGGGGCAGAAGAACCGAATGAGTCGGTACGCCACGTCTGCGTGCAGGTTGACACCCTCCGCACGCATGTCCTCCAACGTGCCACCCCCACCAGAGAAGGCCTTGCGCACCTTCTTCCGCACCTCCTGCTCCGTGTCGTGTAGTGTGATGACTCCGTTCTCCCCGGCGCTGCTGCTCATCTTGAACTGCGCTCCCTTCAGTGCGGGGAGGAACTTTGTGTGCAGCAGTGCGGGGGCGCAGCACTTCATACGCGGCGCGACGTTGCGTGCCAGAAGGAAAAAAGGGTCCTGATCAATTGCACAGGGAATGATGCACTTCAGCGGCGGGTCCCAGCTAGCCGTCGTAGCACACGGGGGAAGGCACTGCTAAAACACGGTGCGGCCTGCACCGCTGGAAAGGCTGCCTTTCCAACATTGTCGCTATCCTTCAGGCCAAATGCATTCTTCACAGCGCTCAGCGTCAACATGCGCTGCACCTGCACGACAGTTGGGTACATGTCCCCCATGTACATCGTGTTGCGGAATATAAATGTCTTGCGTGGATCGAAGCCAAAGGCAATGATGTCTTTTATGTTCTCCACCACCAAC
>NW_900164.1:0-901 GCF_000209065.1 Trypanosoma cruzi | reverse complement strand
CACTACAACACAGGCACCAACTACCACGACCACAGAGGCGCCAACTACAACGACGACCACTCGCGCACCGTCACTTCTTCGCGAAAGCGACGGCAGCCTCAGCAGCTCTGCGTGGGTGTGTGCCCCGCTGCTGCTCGCCGTATCCGCGCTGGCGTACACCACTCTGGGCTGAAGAATTGTGTGCGGGCTGTGCGTGCCAGCACTTAACCGCGGGAACTTGTGTGCGTCCACTGTGGTCCGATGTGCTAAACAGGATAAAATAATGATTGTGTTTTACTTCATTTGCTTCCGCTGCCCTGCTGTGTGCTCCTTGCCGCTCCCCGCATCCGTCACGTTGAACGCACCCCAGACACACTCATGTGCATGGCACGCACACAACTGATTGCGTGGAGTCGCATTTGAGGATGGGTGCGTGCGCGCTGGAGCCATGCTGTGCAGCCCTTTGTTTTTTGTGTTTTTTTGTTTAACTTCATTGCTGTTCGTTTACCTGTGTTTTGTTTCTAATCGTTTTGTGTGTATTTTTCTGCTTACTTGCTGCGGGGCGTTGTGTGTTTTTGCCCTTTCACTGCTTTCAACTGCCTCATGGTGTGTGTGTGCTGCCGCTGCTGGGCTGCTGCCATTTGTGACTGTGCGGTGGCTGTGCGTGGTGTAGCGGCCGTGTCTCCCCTTTTGTTTTCTGTGCTTTTGCAGGCGGCTCCACAGCGTTGGGCGACTCCACTGTTTGTGATGATGACTGGCCGTGTGCTCTACGTCCTGTTGGCTCCTGCAGTGATGTGCAACGGCTCGTGCGTGTTTTTGACGGCTGCTGCGACGGCGTGTGTGTGCGGCCCGCTGGTGATGGCGCGGTGACTGCTGAGCACGCGCGGGCTGTGATGGCTGCGGAAGGAGGACCGTGGCCGGT
>NW_900163.1:0-901 GCF_000209065.1 Trypanosoma cruzi | reverse complement strand
TGCCGCGTCTGACTTCATCTTCTTCTGCTGGGGAAACTCATGTGAATTCTGTGGCGGCAGTTGATGCGGTGCCGTTTTTGCCTGCAATGAAGCGACTGTACTTTCACGCCCGTCAGACACACGTTGCCCCCACACCGCTGGTCCTGGAGTGTCTCATGACGACGTTGGCCGCCGTTACTTCACCCGACAGCAGCGTTTTCCACTTCTCCAACCGCCTTCTCCTAGATGCCGATAAGTACGTTGTTCTGCCAACACGCACGACGTATGCTGCGTTTTTTACCATTTGTAGTCTTCACAACGCCATGTCCTTTGCAATGGCACGTTTCAAGGACGCTGTTGTTGAATTGCACATTTCTGTTGACGCTACCATGGCGACGGCATTGCTCAAGGGCCTCTGCCAGAATGGGTTAGTGGAGGAGGCACTTGCGCTGTTGGCTCGCATTGAGCACGTACCATTGGATGTACAATTCCTTAACGCCTCCATGGAGGTGCTTCTTCTTTCTGCACAGCCACAGGCTTGTTTTTCTGCCTTTGATGCCATGCAGTCCTGCCCTGTGCAGCCGAATTCAGAGACTTATGCGCTTCTTCTTCTTGCTTGTGAACGCTCGGGCCTTTGGTGCCGAACAACCGCCATACTCGCGGATATGCAAAAGCGTCGTGTGAGGGGAGACACCAAAACGCTTAATTTACTGTTGAAAGGCCTTCTCATGGAGCGACTGCATAGCTACGCCAAGCAGCTGTATGGAACAATGGTGAAAAGAATGTGGAGGTATGGCCTGCCCTGGAATCTCAAATGAGACTCACAGGAAAGAATAGAAGGAAAGAGAAGAAGCCAAAGCAGCCCTCTCCAATGGCGTCATCCACTCAAACATCAGAGCCATGCTGACGTCTTTTTCTTTTT
>NW_900162.1:0-901 GCF_000209065.1 Trypanosoma cruzi | reverse complement strand
GCTTGCGTGCTGTGAAGAGGCCCGGGTGGATGTGTATGTACATGGGTGTGGGTGTGGACAACCTTGTTGTGTGCGTTTTCCCTTGTTGTCTTTTTACATCCTTCTCCCTCTAGTTGTTTTTGTGATACTTTCGTTGTTTCTGCGCTTGGCGGTGATGGGGAGCGGAATCAGCGGACCGGGGAGCACAGTGCATTCAGCACTGGATGCGCGTATGACTCTACACCCGTTGTCTGTTTCTTTTTTGGTATTCTTCCCACTGTGTGTGCATGTGTGTATGTGTGCCTCCTCGTCGTTGTCTCCGTGTGCGTTTTTGCAACCAAAGAAACCAGAGCTCCCTGCTCCCACAGAAGGAAAAGGAACGATTGCAATTCCCTAAGCTGTTTTTCCACAATGACAAATGCACCGGATGCAAATGAGCCAACAGAGCAGCCGACCCCCATGCAGACTGCGGGCTCAAAGCCGCCAGCTGCTGCCCCCGCCCCAGCACTTTTCACCGGGGAGGAGGTGAGGGTGCCGATGTCTGGGGAATTGGTCCCCACAGAAATGAAGAGTGGCCAAAAGAACGGCCGTGAGCAGCCAGAAAAAAATTGTTTGATGCGACTCTTCAACCTCATTGTGCCTCGTGGGGGCGCACTCTCCGGCATCCTGAATCTTGCGAGCGTCACGCTAGGGGCCGGCATCATCTCCATTCCATCCGCCTTCAACACCTCCGGGATAGTCATGGCAGTGGTGTATTTGGGTGGGGGTGACGGCGCTGACGGTGTTCTCCATCAAACTGCTTGTTTCGGCGTCGGAGCGGTCGGGGTACCGAAGCTTTGAAAGTCTGGCACGCGGCCTCCTTGGGCGTGGTGCGGACATTTGTGGTGGCCGTTCTGATGTGGCTTCTGTGCTTTGGGTGGCG
>NW_900161.1:0-901 GCF_000209065.1 Trypanosoma cruzi | reverse complement strand
TCAACGTCTCCAGTGGGTGCGTCGTTGAGTATGGAAACGGTCACAGCACCAGCTGACGGCGAGCACCAAGTGCAACAAAAAGTTGAGCTTTCCACTGAAAACAACGACGTGCGGTCCACTGGAACCGGAACCACCGGCACGGAGCGAAGCCTCCACCTCGAGGTGGGGGACGGAAATTCCGAGAGAACAATGGGCTCAGACAGCAGCCTCACTCCTTCAGAGAGTGACGCCGAACCGACATCCGCGGAGAACACTGACGACGTCTCTCGGACTGAAGAAGACGAAGTTTCTTTTGAAGACAGCAAGCAAGTGCCACGGACGGTCGACACCGCACCGGGCAACACAAACACCACGCCTGGGGAAACCGCGATCCCGTCGGAGTCCAACGCTACAACACCCTCGGACACTGAAATTTTGCTTGAGCACGCGCATTACGGCGACTTGGCGGCCATGGCTCTAATTGCTGAGAGCACCGTGCATGTGTGTGTGTCTCGGGTGTTGTTGCTGCTTCTGGGGCTGTGGGGCACCGCGGCTCTCTGCTGAATGAATTGGGGAGAGCAAAGTTGCGAAATTCTGTGGAGCAACAGCTGAGCGGCATCCCAGCATTGCTCAATGAGTTTTGTTAATTTCATTTTTTTCTTTTCTTTTTTTTTCTTGTTTTTGTTATTGCTTTAATTATTTCCCTTATGTTGCTTGTTGCTTTAGGACAATCGCTATGGACGTTTTTTCTTTTCTACTCTCCCCTCTTTAATTGTTTCTTGCTGCACTCTTCCTGTGAGGGGGTGCCCGTGTGTTTCCGCCCAACTGCTCCACTCGCACACCCACCGACACGCTCATGACGACGGCCCTGTGCGCCTCGCCTGCTGACGCCATGAGGAGGGGCCGCGACGAACGGCGCGCT
>NW_900160.1:0-901 GCF_000209065.1 Trypanosoma cruzi | reverse complement strand
CGCGGCCGAGTAGTCGTATCCGTGCGACGGGTGTCGCGCAAGAACGTACAGCACGAGCATCGCACCGGTGAAGTCGTTCGCCCTCGTCGCCACTCCGGGGAACCGCCAGCACGTCGTCCGCTGCAGGTTGCGTCGTGTTCGCCTTTCTTCGTTGTCCGGGGAGGGGATGCCCAGCACAATCAGATATTCCCGCCGGCCCCACGTGCCCACAACACGGCGTGGGATGTAAGCAAGTGCTGCATCGTCCGCTGCGGCCGCGCGCGGGTGGCGAGGGTTGTTTGGCCCCGGTGCGCCATCATCGGCGGCGGTGTCGGACCTGAAGGACAGAACAATCGTGGCCACAATGAAGAGAAACAGCAGCACGGCAACCCGCCTCAGCTTCCGTCTCGTCGTCGGCAGTTTCTTTTTCGCCATGGTCGCTGTTGGTGCGAGAGACTAAGAAGAAAACGAAAAGGGGCAGAGAGCGCGTGTGAGGACGTGAGGCGTTTTTTCTTATTTTTTTCTACTCTTGCTTTCTCAAACAAGCGCGATGGCCCGCACGACGCCCACCATCGCAGAGCGCGTCCACCCGCGAGGCGGGGACGTGGAGGAGGGCCTCGGCTCCGGAGAGAAAGCCGCGGTGGAAGGCGCAAAACGCACACACGCGCCGCGCGCCCGAGAACCAACAAAAACCAACAAACCAGTAAACCACGCAGCCCACGAATAAGGAAAGGGAGGGAGGGGAACCGGCGAGGAGCACCGACGTTGTGCCGCCGCTGTGGGGGGCTTTGTGCCTTCTCGCTGCGTGGTAGTGCTTTTGGGCAGCGCCTTTCCATCCCGAGGAAAAACCGCGCCAACATTTTCGTGCAACACGGCTTCCTCGCTTCTCCGATGTTCACGCCGTGTTTTTGCCCAGGCGCCT
>NW_900159.1:0-901 GCF_000209065.1 Trypanosoma cruzi | reverse complement strand
CATCGAAACAGCAGTGCCAGGAGGCGATCTTTGCTGCCGCAGGATCAGCCAGCTTCCACAAGCACGCCAATCGGCCCGCAGGAAACCTTGCACCATCTGCTTCTACTAGAATGTCCAGGCACCTTGGCTGTGCGTCAACGGCTGGGCATTGAACAGGACCTTCGCCTCGGAAAGTTCTCTCAATGGCAGTTGCTTCATAGCAGGAAACTTTTGTCGTTGCTCGACCACCTCTTCGGCACTCAGATGGCACTGTATAGCTAGACGCGCTGGTAAGAGTAGAAAAAAAAAAAAAAAAAAAAATTTAACTCGTCCCCTAGCTCAGCCGGCCACCTCAACGTGGTGCCAGGGTCTAGTACTCTTTGCTAGAGAGGAAGCTAAGCGCCTGCTGCCCATCCGCTGCCCGCGGAGAGGCAGGAGGCGCCGCACAAACGGGTCGGAAGGGCACCAGATGGAGCCATTTACATGGCTGCCCGCGGAGCGGTATTTCTATCCGCTGCTGAATTCCATCGGCGCTTATCAGCGCTATACATACCGTTTGCGTGCCGTATGTGACGCGCAACGACAAAAGCTACTGCTAAGCGGAGACATTGAGCAGAACCCAGGCCCCATAGCAGTACTCCAGATGAACGTTTCTTGCCTCACGCCGTCAAAACTCGCAACATTAATGGCGCAAGGAGCAGACATAATAGCCATTCAGGAGACTTGGAAGTCGTCAGAGCAGATCGCCAGCATGCACACTGGAGATTATGTGCTCTATGCACAGTCGCGCATCGGCAAGGGAGGCGGTGTGGCGGTGCTGGTGCGGAAAACTCTCCGCTCCAAGCGTATACCCCTCACCATCCCCCAGCATGACACCAGCCTTGAAGTGGTGGTGGTCCAGGTTGCTCTGACCAGAACCGGA
>NW_900158.1:0-901 GCF_000209065.1 Trypanosoma cruzi | reverse complement strand
CGCCGACGGGGAACAAGTGTCCGTCCCCGGTGCAGTTGGATCGTGTAGAGCGCGCATATATGCAGACTGTTCCGGTGAGATGTGGCAGAAACGGCATTGGTTCGTGCAATCTCTCACGGCCCAGTATAGTCGGCCCCAGAGCTCAGATTCCCCGCACCTTGCCCTTGCGAGGTGAACCAGTTCCTGACGGTGTAGAACTTCCTGAGTGATCAGGTCCTTACCGCTGAGATCGGATGGCCTTGTGCCGCAAAGCAAGTAGCGGTGAGTGTCTTGACGAATGGTACTACGCCACTTGTTGGTGAGCTGGGTAGTAAAACATGTCAGCAGATCCGTATGCCATAAAGGTGCGATTCCTTGCTCCGTGTATTGTCCACTTTCCATAGTCTGCGTCGCATACTGATCTGCAAGCTCGTTAGCATGTACTCCGCAATGTCCGTAACAAAACTGCAGGTGCACGGACCAGCCAGCACGCGTCAGTGTCAAGAGACGCTGCCAGATCTGGTCCTCCGTCCAGTCTGTCTGACTGAGCGGGCCCTTGTTTAGAGCCGCTAGAAGAGACTGACTGTCCGTAACCACAAGCAGGGTTTTACGCCTGTGGCGGATACGAGGAATCATCAGTTTCTCTAGGGCTAGAAGCAGCGCACGGGATTCCGTCCTGTAGCTGCATGGGCGTGCACCGCAGTTTATGCTGGCCTTTTCTATTATCTCCGATGAATTGAGGGATGAAAGCAGTATTCCAACCCCTGCTGACTTGGGAACGTCGACACCGCCATCGGTCGCAAGTATCCACGAACGATGGCTGTGCAGCGCCAGAGCCTCTTCGCTGACTCTGCGCTTTTCCCGTATCAGCTCTTCTTCGTCAGTTATCGAGTGGTCTATCGGAAGTTCCACACCGATGGTG
>NW_900157.1:0-901 GCF_000209065.1 Trypanosoma cruzi | reverse complement strand
CGTGTGGTGCAGCAGCCGCTCGAAAACGATTATCCGAGTGCAGCACCCCTGTGGGCAAGATCTCGCGAAATTCCTCCAAGCAGCGGATAGTTCAGGGTTGTTTGGCGTTCAGTGTGTGAACACGCAAACAGACATTGAAAGAGAGTGCCTCTGACCACCACCATTCATAATTCGAAACAAAAATTTAGACCACAGCGTGTGGTGCAGCAGCCGCTCGAAAACGATTATCCGAGTGCAGCACCCCTGTGGCCAGGATCTCGCGAAATTCCTCCAAGCAGCGGATAGTTCCGGGTTGTTTGGAGTTCAGTGTGTGAACACGCAAACAGACATTGAAAGAGAGTGTCTCTGACCACCACCATTCATAATTCGAAACAAAAATTTAGACCACAGCTTGTGGTGCAGCAGCCGCTCGAAAACGATCCGCCGAGTGCAGCACCGTTGTGGGCAGGAGCTCGCGAAATTCCTCCAAGCAGCGGATAGTTCCGGGTTGTTTGGCGTTCAGTGTGTGAACACGCAAACAGACATTGAAAGAGAGTGTCTCTGACCACCACCATTCATAATTCGAAACAAAAACATAGACCACAACGTGTGGTGCAGCAGCCGCTCGAAAACGATTATCCGAGTGCAGCACCCCTGTGGGCAGGATCTCGCGAAATTCCTCCAAGCAGCGGATAGTTCAGGGTTGTTTGGCGTCCAGTGTGTGAACACGCAAACAGACATTGAAAGAGAGTGTCTCTGACCACCACCATTCATAATTCGAAACAAAAATTTAGACCACAGCGTGTGGTGCAGCAGCCACTCGAAAACGATTATCCGAGTGCAGCACCCTTGTGGGCAAGATCTCGCGACATTCCTCCAAGCAGCGGATAGTTCAGGGTTGTTTGGCGTTCAGTGTGTGAAC
>NW_900156.1:0-901 GCF_000209065.1 Trypanosoma cruzi | reverse complement strand
AACTATCCGCTGCTTGGAGGAATTTCGCGAGCTCTTGCCCACACGGGTGCTGCACTCGGCTAATCGTTTTCGAGCGGTCGCTGCATCACACGTTGTGGTCTAAATTTTTGTTTCCGATTGTGAATGGTGGGAGTCAGAGGCAGTCTCTGTCAATATCTGTTTGCGTGTTCACACACTGGACACCAAACAACCCTGAACTATCCGTTGCTTGGAGGAATTTCGCGAGCTCTTGCCCACGAGGGTGCTGCACTCGGCTAATCGTTTTCGAGCGGCTGCTGCATCACACGTTGTGGTCTAAATTTTTGTTTCCAATTGTGAATGGTGGGAGTCAGAGGCAGTCTCTGTCAATATCTGTTTGCGTGTTCACACACTGGACACCAAACAACCCTGAACTATCCGTTGCTTGGAGGAATTTCGCGAGCTCTTGCCCACGAGGGTGCTGCACTCGGCTAATCGTTTTCGAGCGGCTGCTGCATCACACGTTGTGGTCTAAATTTTTGTTTCCAATTATGAATGGTGGGAGTCAGAGGCAGTCTCTGTCAATATCTGTTTGCGTGTTCACACACTGGACACCAAACAACCCTGAACTATCCGCTGCTTGGAGGAATTCCGCGAGCTCTTGCCCACACGGGTGCTGCACTCGGCTGATCGTTTTCGAGCGGCTGCTGCATCACACGTTGTGGTCTGAATTTTTGTTTCCGATTATGAATGGTGGGGAGTCAGAGACACTCTCTGTCAATATCTGTTTGCGTGTTCACACACTGGACACCAAACAACCCTGAACTATCCGTTGCTTGGAGGAATTTCGCGAGCTCTTGCCCACACGGGTGCTGCACTCGGCTAATCGTTTTCGAGCGGTCGCTGCATCACACGTTGTGGTCTAAATTTTTGTTTCCGATTG
>NW_900155.1:0-901 GCF_000209065.1 Trypanosoma cruzi | reverse complement strand
GGCCCCGGACGTTGGATACAGGACGACGTGTCGAATTATCCAAGTTTGCAGCGGCTGCCCCGGACGTTAGATACAGGACGACGTGTCGAATTATCCAAGTTGCAGCGGCTGCCCCGGACGTTGGATACAACACGACGAATCGTAGTAACCACGCTGCGGCTGCGGCCCCGTACGAGAGATATATGACGACTTATCGTAGTAACCACGCTGCGGCTGCGGCCCCGTACGAGAGATATATGACGAACTTATCGTAGTAACCACGCTGCGGCGGCGCACCCTAAACATGTCGTTTTCGTTTTCCAGGGGACAACGCAAATGTGCTCGATTGTTCGAAGATCGAAATTAATACTTTACGTGAAAAGGGGTCGCGCGACCGCATTTTTATAGCTCAGTGGCAAACACGCTCACAATGTCATCCGGGGACGCGGGTTCGATTCCCGCAGAAGCCTAAGTTTTTTCCATTTTTTTTTGAATTCTTGTTTCATATTGCTTTTTAAACTTCTGGTTTGCAGGACGGTGTGCGAGTTCTGCAATCGCACTGATTCCATCTGTTTCGTGGTTTGTGCGGCTGCGGCTGCGGTGGTGGCCGCGTGAGAGTGAGTGTGAGAGAGCCATGCACCGCCCGCACACACACTCTTCCTTCTCTCTCTGTGTGTGTGTGTCCCCTTGCATGGACTCTCGCCCTCACCTCACCCCACGAGACACACACAATAATGTGCCCATTGTATATATGCATGCACACCCATGCAGGCCCGTTGGTGCTCTCTTTTGCACGACACGCACCGCTGCCGTCCTGCCTGGCTGCATGGACGGAGCACCGTAACTGTTTCTGTTTTGTTTTTATTGCATTGAGTGGGCGACCTCTCTCTCTCTCCCTCTGTGTGTGTGTTTGCTTACGGGA
>NW_900154.1:0-901 GCF_000209065.1 Trypanosoma cruzi | reverse complement strand
GTGTCTCTGACTCCCACCATTCACAATTCGGAAACATTTATTCAGACCACAACGTGTGATGCAGCGGCCGCTCGAAAACGATCAGCCGAGTGCAGCACCCGTGTGGGCAAGAGCTCGCGAAATTCCTCCAAGCAGCGGATAGTTCAGGGTTGTTTGGTGTCCAGTGTGTGAACACGCAAACAGATATTGAAAGAGAGTGTCTCTGACTCCCACCATTCACAATCGGAAACAAATATTCAGACCACAACGTGTGATGCAGCAGCCGCTCGAAAACGATCAGCCGAGTGCAGCACCCGTGTGGGCAAGAGCTCGCGAAATTCCTCCAAGCAGCGGATAGTTCAGGGTTGTTTGGTGTCCAGTGTGTGAACACGCAAACAGATATTGACAGAGAGTGTCTCTGACTCCCACCATTCACAATCGGAAACAAAAATTTGGACCACAACGTGTGATGCAGCGGCCGCTCAAAAACGATCAGCCGAGTGCAGCACCCTTGTGGGCAAGAGCTCGCGAAATTCCTCCAAGCAGCGGATAGTTCAGGGTTGTTTGGTGTCCAGTGTGTGAACACGCAAACAGATATTGAAAGAGAGTGTCTCTGACTCCCACCATTCACAATCGGAAACAAAAATTCAGACCACAACGTGTGATGCAGCGGCCGCTCAAAAACGATCAGCCGAGTGCAGCACCCGTGTGGGCAAGAGCTCGCGAAATTCCTCCAAGCAGCGGATAATTCAGGGTTGTTTGGTGTCCAGTGTGTGAACACGCAAACAGATATTGACAGAGAGTGTCTCTGACTCCCACCATTCACAATCGGAAACAAAAATTTGGACCACAACGTGTGATGCAGCGGCCGCTCAAAAACGATCAGCCGAGTGCAGCACCCGTGTGGGCAAGAGCTCGCGAA
>NW_900153.1:0-901 GCF_000209065.1 Trypanosoma cruzi | reverse complement strand
TCGGAAACAAAAATTTAGACCACAACGTGTGATGCAGCGGCCGCTCGAAAACGATCAGCCGAGTGCAGCACCCGTGTGGGCAAGAGCTCGCGAAATTCCTCCAAGCAGCGGATAGTTCAGGGTTGTTTGGTGTCCAGTGTGTGAACACGCAAACAGATATTGACAGAGAGTGCCTCTGACTCCCACCATTCACAATCGGAAACAAAAATTTGGACCACAACGTGTGATGCAGCAGCCGCTCGAAAACGATCAGCCGAGTGCAGCACCCGTGTGGGCAAGAGCTCGCGAAATTCCTCCAAGCAGCGGATAGTTCAGGGTTGTTTGGTGTCCAGTGTGTGAACACGCAAACAGATATCGACAGAGAGTGCCTCTGACTCCCACCATTCATAATTGGAAACAAAAATTTGGACCACAACGTGTGATGCAGCAGCCGCTCGAAAACGATCATCCGAGTGCAGCACCCGTGTGGGCAAGAGCTCGCGAAATTCCTCCAAGCAGCGGATAGTTCAGGGTTGTTTGGTGTCCAGTGTGTGAACACGCAAACAGATGGTGACAGAGAGTGCCTCTGACTCCCACCATTCACAATCGGAAACAAAAATTTAGACCACAACGTGTGATGCAGCGGCCGCTCGAAAACGATCAGCCGAGTGCAGCACCCTTGTGGGCAAGAGCTCGCGAAATTCCTCCAAGCAGCGGATAGTTCAGGGTTGTTTGGTGTCCAGTGTTTGAACACGCAAACAGATGGTGACAGAGAGTGCCTCTGACTCCCACCATTCACAATCGGAAACAAAAATTCAGACCACAACGTGTGATGCAGCGGCCGCTCGAAAACGATCATCCGAGTGCAGCACCCGTGTGGGCAAGAGCTCGCGAAATCCTCCAAGCAGCGGATAGTTCAGGG
>NW_900152.1:0-901 GCF_000209065.1 Trypanosoma cruzi | reverse complement strand
CAAACAAACAGAAGGTGTCCGAGCGCAGCGCGGCGCTCATTACACACAGCACTCAGTAGCAAACAAGGGCTCGATCCACCACACAAATCCTACTGCTGAAACCACCACACACAAAAAGGAAAAAAATCCACGCGCTAACGAGACGATCTAAAGACAATAACTCACCCATAAACAACGGACAAGCTCCATGTGTGCCCTGGCCGCAAAAAAAAAAAAGGCGGATGACGCAAGGCACACAATTGACCATTTACCACACATTCTCTTCACAGACACATTTCACACATGGTTATATACAACAAACCCATCAACACCCTACATACATGCACACACGCAGAGATATACACAGAAAGAAAGACGAACATGGTGCAAAAAAAAAACAAAAAACGAAACAAAAGAGAAAAACAAACAAAAAGAAAATTCTGATTTTGACTTCTTCAACTGGATGCCACCCACAACAGCCGGTCATCACGAAGCCGCCGCAACACCCACACTCGCCATGAACTTCGCGGCCTCCTGCTTCCCCAGCGCGGCCACAAGCTCCGAGAACCTCGACAACGGGTCCGACACAAGCACGCGTGGGGAGCCCGACTCCGCGACGACGCCGTGGTCCATGACGATGATTTTGTCGTACGCCGCCACCGTGTGCAGGCGGTGGGCGATGGTGATGACGGTGTATGAGTTGAAGGCGGTCATCACCGTGCGTTGGATCTGCTGGTCGAGCGCGTGGTCGATGTTGGCAGTGGCCTCGTCCATCAGGATGAAGCCGCTGCCCCGCCGCAGCAGCGCACGCGCCAGGCACAGCAGCTGCCGCTGGCCCACGCTGTAGTTCGACCCGCCCTCCTGCACGCGGCCGTCGATGCCGCCGCTCTCCAACTCCACACGCTCCCGCATCCCCACCAGC
>NW_900151.1:0-901 GCF_000209065.1 Trypanosoma cruzi | reverse complement strand
TCCTCTCTTTGGTGTTACCGCCATCTTTTGCAAGAAGGTTGTTGCCATCACCTCCCTTCTGGGAAAGGCGCTGGGCGTCGATATCTTTCTTCAACAACAATTTCTCCCCCTCTCCCCCCGCCGGTGCTGCCGACACGGTGGCTGCGAGTAAACACACCGCCGCGACCGCCACGATGAACCTCTTCATGTCACCCATTTGTTTTGTTTTGTTTTGTTTTGTTTTATATGTCTTCCCTTCACCCTGATGTACGCGTCGCTGTCGCAGGCCTCGTCGATGCCGCCCCCTGTCTGTCTGTCTGTCTGTCCTTCTCTCTGCCCCCCTCAGTCTCTCGCAGACAGCACCACAAACAAATAAAAAAGCCTAAATAAAAAAAAAAAATAAAACTAACGGTAATAATTAATCAATTCAATTATAATTAAAATAATTGTCAATCAATAATTTTTTACGCACGCACTTCACTTTTTCTTTTTCACCGCCCCCCGCACACACACACACACACACACACACGGTGCCGGGAAACATAAAATGATCAAAGAAAGAAAGAAAAAAAAACAGGAGAAAAAGAAGTCAACATGTGCCCTGGCAACAGACACGCAGAGAGAGAGAGAGAGAGAGAGACACACGCAATTGCACCACACGGCGACGTAAAGTAAAAAAAAAAAAAAAAGCGGAAAAAAACAACGCGCCACAACTCCACCCGGTGAGGCAGACACGCCATTTCCCTCGCCTGTCCTTCCCCCCTGTCTTTATCCCTCCCTGCAGGTACATATTTACATGCATGCATGCACATGTGTGGGTGAATGCACGCAGCGGAGGTTAACAAACGTGCAGGGCGCTCAGTCACGGGAAAAAAAAACCCGCCGCTGCCGCCCAACAAAAAAAAAAAAAAAAAACGTTTAA
>NW_900150.1:0-901 GCF_000209065.1 Trypanosoma cruzi | reverse complement strand
ACACACTCGTCTTTCACCCACTCTCTGTGTGTGTCCCCTTGCATGGACTCTCGCCCTCACCTCATCCCACGAAGCACACACATAATGTGCCCATTGTATATATTGCATGCACACCCATGCAGGCCCGTTGGTGCTCTCTTTTGCACGACACGCACCGCTGCCGTCCTGCCTGGCTGCATGGGCGGAGCACCGTAACTGTTTCTGTTTTGTTTTTATTGCATTGAGTGGGCGACCTCTCTCTCTCTCTCTCCCTGTGTGTGTGTTTTGCTTTACGGGAGCAATGAGAGTGTGTGCGCTGGTCGTCCCACGCTTCGGCTTTTTGTTTTGTTTTTCATTGTTTTGTGGTTGAGAGCACCCATTCCGCGGGCTGCGTGTGTGTGTTTGTGTGTGATGATATGAGTAATTTGCGTGTGTGCTATCTGCCTCTCTCTGCCGTTGCTTTCTTCTGACTCTCTTGTGCCGCACAGCCGCTCTGCAATTATAGGCGCTGCAGGGCAGACCGTGCCACGCCGCCGTCAGCTGCGGCTGGGCGCAGGAGCTGGTGCGTCCCATCACACCATGCGATCCTGTCTGGTTGGGTGCGTCCACGGTGCGTTGCACCACGGCGGTCAGGCAACCGCTCCGTGTCCGGCCCCCACTCACCTCCACAGCCTGGAAGTGCGGCACCGCGACAGCTGCACGGCATCTCTTGGCCCACGCGCAACAACGAAGGATACTTCTGCCCACCTGGCCGCCAGTCCAGCACCGCTGCAGAGGATCATTGGTTTTCGCACACCCACCCAACACGAACGGCTTACACTTCTCCGACATATTGAGGACGTGCGTGGCGCAATCTGCTCGGAAACCGCACCTTCGTCAATACTTGGGAAGGCAGCGACGACCATTCCGCTGCGAGAGATGC
>NW_900149.1:0-901 GCF_000209065.1 Trypanosoma cruzi | reverse complement strand
CACACAGGGAAGGAAACACACCCACACAAGCAGTAATGTCTGGCTGGGCGCGTGCGCTGTTGCTCGCGGCCGTCCTGGTCGTCATGGCGTGCCTCGTCCCCGCGGCGACGGCGAGCCTGCATGCGGAGGAGACGCTGGCGTCGCAATTCGCAGAATTCAAGCAGAAGCATGGCAGGGTGTACGAGAGCGCCGCGGAGGAGGCGTTCCGCCTGAGCGTGTTCAGGGAGAACCTGTTTCTTGCGAGGCTGCACGCCGCGGCAAACCCACACGCGACCTTCGGCGTCACGCCCTTCTCGGACCTCACGCGCGAGGAATTCCGGTCCCGCTACCACAACGGCGCGGCGCACTTTGCGGCGGCGCAGGAGCGCGCGAGAGTGCCGGTGAAGGTGGAGGTAGTTGGCGCGCCCGCGGCAGTGGATTGGCGTGCGAGAGGCGCCGTGACAGCCGTCAAGGACCAGGGCCAATGCGGTTCGTGCTGGGCCTTCTCCGCCATTGGTAACGTTGAGTGCCAGTGGTTTCTTGCCGGTCACCCGCTGACGAACCTGTCGGAGCAGATGCTCGTGTCGTGCGACAAAACGGACTCTGGCTGCAGTGGTGGCCTGATGAACAACGCCTTTGAGTGGATTGTGCAGGAGAATAACGGCGCCGTGTACACGGAGGACAGCTACCCTTATGCGTCGGGCGAGGGGATATCGCCGCCGTGCACGACGTCAGGCCACACGGTGGGTGCCACGATTACCGGTCACGTTGAATTACCTCAGGACGAGGCCCAAATAGCCGCATGGCTTGCAGTCAATGGCCCGGTTGCCGTTGCCGTCGACGCCAGCAGCTGGATGACCTACACGGGCGGCGTTATGACGAGCTGCGTCTCCGAGCAGCTGGATCACGGCGTTCTTCTCGT
>NW_900148.1:0-901 GCF_000209065.1 Trypanosoma cruzi | reverse complement strand
AAAAAATGCGGTCGCGCGACTCCTTTTCACGTAAAGTATTAATGTCGATCTTCGAACAATCGAGCACATTTGCGTTGTCCCCTGGAAAACGAAAAGGACGTGTTTAGGATGCGCAGCCGCAGCGTGGTTACTACTGTAAGTCGTCATATATCTAACGCCCGAGGCCACCGCTGCAGCTTGGATAATTCGACACGTCGTGCTGTATCTAACGTCCGGGGCAGCCGCTGCAACTTGGATAATTCGACACGTCGTCCCGTATCTAACGTCCGGGGCAGCCGCTGCAACTTGGATAATTCGACACTTCGTGCTGTATCTAGCGTCCGGGGCCACCGCCCTACCATTTTTTATTTCTTGCGGCGGCCAACCCCGGCAGTAAGGACAAAAAAAAGAATCGCGTTTTCTTTAATGTTTTTCCTGTTTGGGGGCGGGGATCTTTGTTTTCTATGATTGCCTCTTTTTTTTTGTCTGTTCCAGGTTGGTTTTGAGGACGCTTGATGTGCCTGCTGGGTGATCGCCGGCTTTTTTATTGGTGATTGCGTATTTTTGGCTTACCGGTGTGCCGCTCAGCGCCATTTTGTTTTACTTCTTTTCTGCTTATTGGGGCGTGTTGTTATTCGTCACGCGTCAGCACACACCGAGCAACATGTCAAAAAAAAAAAAATGCAGGTTTTTTCCCCCTCGCGAGGGCCTCGGCAGCCACAATCCTGTGCGTGCGTGCATTCTCAGCGTTTTAAGCACGGCATGTGTGTGCATGTGTGTGTGTGTTTGTCAGCGCCTATACTTGCAGAGCAGCTGTGCGCCACAAGAGAGTCTGAAGAAAGCAACGGCAGAGAGAGGCAGATAAGCACACACGCAAATTACTCATATCATCACACACACACACACACGCAGCCGCGGAATG
>NW_900147.1:0-901 GCF_000209065.1 Trypanosoma cruzi | reverse complement strand
GGGGCCACCGCCCTACTCTTTTTTATTCCCTGCGGCGGCCAACCCCGGCAGTAAGGACAAAAAATAGGATCGCGTTTTTTTTTAATGCTTTTCCTGTTTGGGGGGGCGGATCTTTGTTTTCTATGATTGCCCCCCCCCCCTTTTTTTTTGTCTATTCCAGGTTGGTTTTAGGAGGCTTGATGTGACTGCTGGGTGATCGCCGGCTTTTTTATTGGTGATTGCGTATTTTTGGCTTACCGGTGTGCCGCTCAGTGCCATTTTGTTTTACTTCTTTTCTGCTTATTGGGGCGTGTTGTTATTCGTCACGCGTCAGCATACACCGAGCAACATGTCAAAAAAACAAAACGCAGGCTTCTTCGCCCCTCGCGAGGGCCTCCGCAGCCACAATCCTGTGCGTGCGTGCATTCTCAGCGTTTTAAACACGGCATGTGTGTGCATGTGCTTGTGTGTTTGGCAGCGCCTATAATTGCAGAGCAGCTGTGCGCCACAAGAGAGTCAGAAGAAAGCAACGGCAGAGAGAGGCAGATAGCACACACGCACAAATTACTCATATCATCACACACAAACACACACACGCAGCCCGCGGAATGGGTGCTCTCAACCACAAAACCATGAAAAACAAAACAAAAAGCCGAAGCGTGGGACGACCAGCACACACACTCTCATTGCTCCCGTAAAGCAAAACACACACACAGGGAGAGAGAGAGAGGTTGCCCACTCAATGCAATAAAAACAAAACAGAAACAGTTACGGTGCTCCGCCCATGCAGTCAGGCAGGACGGCAGCGGTGCGTGTCGTGCAAAAGAGAGCACCAACGGGCCTGCATGGGTGTGCATGCAATATATACAATGGGCACATTATGTGTGTGCTTCGTGGGATGAGGTGAGGGCGAGAGTCCATG
>NW_900146.1:0-901 GCF_000209065.1 Trypanosoma cruzi | reverse complement strand
GCACCCATTCCGCGGCTGCGTGTGTGTGTGTGTGATGATATGAGTAATTTGCGTGTGTGCTATCTGCCTCTCTCTGCCGTTGCTTTCTTCAGACTCTCTTGTGGCGCACAGCTGCTCTGCAAGTATAGGCGCTGACAAACACACACACACATGCACACACATGCCGTGCTTAAAACGCTGAGAATGCACGCACGCACAGGATTGTGGCTGCCGAGGCCCTCGCGAGGGGGAAAAAACCTGCATTTTTTTTTTTTGACATGTTGCTCGGTGTGTGCTGACGCGTGACGAATAACAACACGCCCCAATAAGCAGAAAAGAAGTAAAACAAAATGGCGCTGAGCGGCACACCGGTAAGCCAAAAATACGCAATCACCAATAAAAAAGCCGGCGATCACCCAGCAGGCACATCAAGCGTCCTCAAAACCAACCTGGAACAGACAAAAAAAAAGAGGCAATCATAGAAAACAAAGATCCCCGCCCCCAAACAGGAAAAACATTAAAGAAAACGCGATTCTTTTTTTTGTCCTTACTGCCGGGGTTGGCCGCCGCAAGAAATAAAAAATGGTAGGGCGGTGGCCCCGGACGCTAGATACAGCACGACGTGTCGAATTATCCAAGTTGCAGCGGCTGCCCCGGACGTTAGATACGGGACGACGTGTCGAATTATCCAAGTTGCAGCGGCTGCCCCGGACGTTAGATACAGCACGACGTGTCGAATTATCCAAGCTGCAGCGGTGGCCTCGGGCGTTAGATATATGACGACTTACAGTAGTAACCACGCTGCGGCTGCGCATCCTAAACACGTCTTTTTCGTTTTCCAGGGGACAACGCAAATGTGCTAGATTGTTCGAAGATCGACATTAATACTTTACGTGAAAAGGAGTCGCGCGACCGCATTTTA
>NW_900145.1:0-901 GCF_000209065.1 Trypanosoma cruzi | reverse complement strand
TTGCTGGGGCGGAGCACATTCTCCACTTTATGTAGTTGATGGTCATTTTTACTTTCTACTGTCGTTGTGTGTGTGTGTGTGTGTGTGGGCTCCTGTGCCCTTGTTGCTGTGTGTCTTCTGTGCCGCTGTGGGCCTTGGTGCCACCTCTCTCTTTCTGTTGTGGGTTTGTGTGCTTGCGCGCAGGTTGTGCAACAGTCGATAATAAGCCGAGTCAAGGAGAGCAACGAGATGGGTGCTTGTGGGTCGAAGGGCTCGACGAGCGACAAGGGGTTGGCGAGCGATAAGGACGGCAAGAACGCCAAGGACCGCAAGGAAGCGTGGGAGCGCATTCGCCAGGCGATTCCTCGTGAGAAGACCGCCGAGGCAAAACAGCGCCGCATCGAGCTCTTCAAGAAGTTCGACAAGAACGAGACTGGGAAGCTGTGCTACGATGAGGTGCACAGCGGCTGCCTCGAGGTGCTGAAGTTGGACGAGTTCACGCCGCGAGTGCGCGACATCACGAAGCGTGCGTTCGACAAGGCGAGGGCCCTGGGCAGCAAGCTGGAGAACAAGGGCTCCGAGGACTTTGTTGAATTTCTGGAGTTCCGTCTGATGCTGTGCTACATCTACGACTTCTTCGAGCTGACGGTGATGTTCGACGAGATTGACGCCTCCGGCAACATGCTGGTCGACGAGGAGGAGCTCAAGCGCGCCGTGCCCAAGCTTGAGGCGTGGGGCGCCAAGGTCGAGGATCCCGCGGCGCTGTTCAAGGAGCTCGATAAGAACGGCACTGGGTCCGTGACGTTCGACGAGTTTGCTGCGTGGGCTTCTGCAGTCAAACTGGACGCCGACGGCGACCCGGACAACGTGCCGGAGAGCGCGTGAAGCTCGCGGCCGCAGAGTGATGTGCCCGCGCCGTTGC
>NW_900144.1:0-901 GCF_000209065.1 Trypanosoma cruzi | reverse complement strand
AGCATCAACCCTGATGAGGCTGTGGCGTACGGTGCCGCCGTGCAGGCCTTCATCCTGACGGGCGGCAAGAGCAAGCAGACGGAGGGCCTGCTGCTGCTCGACGTGACCCCGCTGACGCTTGGCATCGAGACGGCGGGTGGCGTCATGACGTCGCTGATCAAGCGCAACACGACGATTCCAACCAAGAAAAGCCAGATCTTCTCGACGTACGCGGACAACCAGCCGGGCGTGCACATCCAGGTCTTTGAGGGGGAGCGTGCGATGACGAAGGACTGCCACCTGCTCGGCACATTCGACCTGTCCGGCATCCCGCCGGCGCCGCGCGGTGTGCCCCAGATTGAGGTGACCTTTGACCTCGACGCCAACGGCATCCTGAACGTGTCCGCGGAGGAGAAGGGCACCGGCAAGCGCAACCAGATTGTCATCACGAACGACAAGGGCCGCCTGAGCAAGGCGGACATTGAGCGCATGGTGTCCGAGGCTGCCAAGTACGAGGCGCAGGACAAGGAACAGCGCGAGCGCATTGACGCAAAGAACGGTCTTGAGAACTACGCATTTTCGATGAAGAACACCGTAAACGAGCCGAACGTCGCTGGCAAGATTGAGGAGGCCGACAAGAACACGATTACGAGTGCCGTGGAGGAGGCACTGCAATGGCTGAACAACAACCAGGAGGCCAGCAAGGAGGAGTACGAGCACCGCCAGAAGGAGCTGGAGAACCTGTGCACGCCCATCATGACGAAGATGTACCAGGGCATGGGCGCGGGCGGCGGTATGCCCGGAGGTATGCCTGGTGGAATGCCCGGAGGTATGCCCGGAGGTATGCCCGGGGGCATGCCTGGCGGCGCGAACCCGTCGTCTTCGTCAGGACCGAAGGTGGAGGAAGTGACTGAGAGCGCAT
>NW_900143.1:0-901 GCF_000209065.1 Trypanosoma cruzi | reverse complement strand
CTGCGAGGGGTGCCGTGTGTTTCCGCCCAACTGCTCCACTCGCACACCCACCGACACGCTCATGACGACGGCCCTGTGCGCCTCGCCTGCTGCACGCATGAGGAGGGGCCGCGACGAATGGCGCGCTGAGGGAGCCGTGACGTGTGGGCGTGCGACGAGGGCCTGTGGGGCGGAGCACACATTTCTTCCCTCTTGTTTTGTTTTCTTTGCGACCAGGGCGGGCAGACACCCGCAGCGCCACCCACACAGCCACACCCTGCCGCCGTGTTTTTCTTTAAGGATTTGTTTTGCTTTGCGTGTTTATTTCATGCGGTGGCGCACCCTTCGGTGTCGGCCTCGTGAGCATTTCTCTCCCCTCCGATGATTTCTTTTCTTTTGCTGCGCTCACTCTCCCGATGGAGTGACGCGACTCCCGTCATGTCTGCGTGCTTCTCTCAGTCCCCACACACACGAGTGACTGTGCTCTGCGGGCCGCACTCACGCGCCGATGGGAGGGCTGAGGGGAGCAGCAGCACGCAGATGACCCCGTGAAATATAAACGATGTGCGGACACGCGGAGGGTCGGACGGTCGAAGCACACGCAACCATCTTTTAATTTTCTTTTGCGGGCGAAATACATACAGACAGTTTGGTGTGGCCACACGGCAGCCAGGCGATCTTTTTCTTATTTTAAAATTTGTGTGGAGCAGTAATGGACGATTTCTTTTCATTTATAATTATTTTGTGTGGTGGGGTTTACGTAAGACGAAGGGGGACGTTTTTTGTTTTCAATAAATATTGTGTGAATTGCCGCTGCTTGGGCTGCAGTGCAGTCATGAGTTTGAGCGGTCTTCTTGTTGTTGTTTCCGTTATGCGTCTCCGCTGTACATTTTTGTGCGTCTCTCCACATACTCTGCTCCCT
>NW_900142.1:0-901 GCF_000209065.1 Trypanosoma cruzi | reverse complement strand
CTCCAAGCAGCGGATAGTTCAGGGTTGTTTGGCGTTCAGTGTGTGAACACGCAAACAGACATTGAAAGAGAGTGTCTCTGACCACCACCATTCATAATTCGAAACAAAAATTTAGACCACAGCGTGTGGTGCAGCAGTCGCTCGAAAACGATCCGCCGAGTGCAGCACCGTTGTGGGCAAGATCTCGCGAAATTCCTCCAAGCAGCGGATAGTTCAGGGTTGTTTGGCGTTCAGTGTGTGAACACGCAAACAGACATTGAAAGAGAGTGTCTCTGACCACCACCATTCATAATTCGAAACAAAAATTTAGACCACAGCGTGTGGTGCAGCAGCCGCTCGAAAACGATCCGCCGAGTGCAGCACCGTTGTGGGCAAGATCTCGCGAAATTCCTCCAAGCAGCGGATAGTTCCGGGTTGTTTGGCGTTCTGTGTGTGAACACGCAAACAGACATTGAAAGAGAGTGTCTCTGACCACCACCATCCATAATTCGAAACAGAAATTTAGACCACAACGTGTGGTGCAGCAGCCGCTCGAAAACGATTATCCGAGTGCAGCACCGTTGTGGGCAAGATCTCGCGAAATTCCTCCAAGCAGCGGATAGTTCAGGGTTGTTTGGCGTTCAGTGTGTGAACACGCAAACAGACATTGAAAGAGAGTGTCTCTGACCACCACCATTCATAATTCGAAACAAAAATTTAGACCACAGCGTGTGGTGCAGCAGTCGCTCGAAAACGATCCGCCGAGTGCAGCACCGTTGTGGGCAAGATCTCGCGAAATTCCTCCAAGCAGCGGATAGTTCAGGGTTGTTTGGCGTTCAGTGTGTGAACACGCAAACAGACATTGAAAGAGAGTGTCTCTGACCACCACCATTCATAATTCGAAACAAAAATTAGACCACAG
>NW_900141.1:0-901 GCF_000209065.1 Trypanosoma cruzi | reverse complement strand
GCCATCGGCACCCTGATGGCGTCCATCGCGGTCATCCAATCGACCACAAGACAGAGAAAAAGTACCGCACAGAAATGACTTCGTTTTATCAGGACGCATATTCATTTAGGCAGCCAGCCCTCGTCGCAAGCATCCTGGTCACAAGCACCTATTCTTCGGCTCGTCCACACACTTCATTTACCGCCCATCACACAACACACACAACAGGAGAAGCGAAGGATCATTACACAAAGCCAAGGCAAATAAATAAACAATAATGAGAAATCGCAGCCCACACGGGGCCCTCGCACACGCACACAAACGCCCTCACGGCATTCCTCAGAAGAAGTCAAGCAGATTGGTACTCGTAAACCATCAAAAAGAAAAAAGGTGCGTGATGCCTCGACATCGGCAGCCAGCACAGGAGAGGCAGAGTGTATAGAGCATGTCCCTGGCATAAAGTGTACAGACAAACAGAAAGTGTATAGAGCGAGGCATATCAATTGGCATGGATTGTTTCTCTCTTGCATCCACTGCTGAGTGCGGGCCACGCAGGAGGCAACAGCAGTCGCATCGCCGTGCAACGGAACCCATGCCGCCGCTCAGCAGAGTGGTGTCACGGCGGCGGCAGCGGCAAGCAGAAGAAGTGGCGGACAGGGACAAGCTGCTGCAGCAGCGTCATTGCCGTGGATCGGAGGCGGGGCGTCCGTCAGGTCCCTCTCCCAATCCCCGCGCCCCACCGCCGCATCATCATCGCTCCGCGGAGGGTCCAAGGCGCCCTGCGCGGCATCAGCGGCATCAGGGCCCTTGGGTCCCGTGGTTGTGGCACCGCCACCGGCCCCGTCGCTGGCGGCCTCATCTCCTGCTGGTTGTCCCACAACAGACGTCACACCATCGGCGGCAACATCGCAGTTGCACGGAA
>NW_900140.1:0-901 GCF_000209065.1 Trypanosoma cruzi | reverse complement strand
CACGATGTGGTCTAAATTTCTGTTTCGAATTATGAATGGTGGTGGTCAGAGGCACTCTCTTTCAATGTCTGTTTGCGTGTTCACACACTGGACGCCAAACAACCCTGAATTATCCGCTGCTTGGAGGAATGTCGCGAGATCTTGCCCACAAGGGTGCTGCAGTCGGATAATCGTTTTCGAGCGGCTGCTGCACCACACGCTGTGGTCTAAATTTTTGTTTCGAATTATGAATGGTGGTGGTCAGAGGCACTCTCTTTCAATGTCTGTTTGCGTGTTCACACACTGGACGCCAAACAACCCTGAATTATCCGCTGCTTGGAGGAATTTCGCGAGATCTTGCCCACAAGGGTGCTGCAGTCGGATAATCGTTTTCGAGCGGCCGCTGCACCACACGCTGTGGTCTAAATTTTTGTTTCGAATTATGAATGGTGGTGGTCAGAGGCACTCTCTTTCAATGTCTGTTTGCGTGTTCACACACTGGACGCCAAACAACCCTGAACTATCCGCTGCTTGGAGGAATGTCGCGAGATCTTGCCCACAAGGGTGCTGCAGTCGGATAATCGTTTTCGAGCGGCTGCTGCACCACACGCTGTGGTCTAAATTTTTGTTTCGAATTATGAATGGTGGTGGTCAGAGGCACTCTCTTTCAATGTCTGTTTGCGTGTTCACACACTGGACGCCAAACAACCCTGAATTATCCGCTGCTTGGAGGAATGTCGCGAGATCTTGCCCACAAGGGTGCTGCAGTCGGATAATCGTTTTCGAGTGGCTGCTGCACCACACGTTGTGGTCTAAATTTTTGTTTCGAATTATGAATGGTGGTGGTCAGAGGCACTCTCTTTCAATGTCTGTTTGCGTGTTCACACACTGGACGCCAAACAACCCTGAACTATCCGCTGCT
>NW_900139.1:0-901 GCF_000209065.1 Trypanosoma cruzi | reverse complement strand
GGGTGAAGAAGGTGCTGGCGACGTGGAAAGAAGTGGACAAACGTGTCTCCCAGCTGTGCCCGTCTAAAAGTGATGCGGAGCGTTCCTCAACTAGCAGTACCTGCGGCGCTGTAAAGATCACGGATGGGCTGGTTGGCTTTTTGTCTGGCAACTTCTCTGATGGCACATGGAGGGACGAGTACTTCGGGGTGAACGCCACAGTAAGTAATAAAGAAGGGGCGGAGCAGGTGGATAGTGGCGTGAAGTTTACAGGCCGTGGCGCAGGGGCGGAGTGGCCTGTTGGCGCGCAGGGGGAGAATCAGCTGTACCACTTCGCGAACTACAACTTCACTCTTTTGGCGACGGTGTCCATTCACGAGGTGCCGGAGGGAGATACCCCCATTTCAGTGATTGGTATGAAGATGAAAGATAATGGGAAGACTGTACTCCTGGGACTGTCGTAAAACAACAAAGAAGAGAAATGGATGCTACTGTGTGGTGAGGAAAAGTCTAATGAGCTCAGCAGCCCTTGGAAGCCAGGGAAAACACACCAATTGGCCATTGTGCTGCAGAACGGCAACCAGAGCACCGCGTACGTCGATGGTGAGCGCGTGGGGGACGAAACGTGTTCACTGAAAAATATGGAATCAAACGAGATCTCGCACTTCTACATTGGATTGGGTGGAGGCGATGCAGGAAGCCAAGAAGAAGTGTCCGTGACCGTGACGAACGTCCTGCTGTACAACCGTCCGTTGAGTGCTGCGGAGGTTGGCGCCCTCAACCCAAATAAAGTCCCCATTCCACCTCCGGTAGGTGGAAGTGCGCAAGGAACATTGTTGCAATCTCCTTCTGACGGGCAACCGCCGTTGGAGCGTGAATCGTTGAATGAAAATGAGGGTGTGGGCGGTGGCAGGGCATCCCC
>NW_900138.1:0-901 GCF_000209065.1 Trypanosoma cruzi | reverse complement strand
TCCTTTAGCTGGCGCTCCATGGCAGCCAAGGCGTCAACACTCTCACTGGAGCGGCTCTCCAGCGCAGACTTTTCTCTGCCGTACTCCTCCAGTCTGTCCCTCAGCGCAGCCAGGGCATCATCACGCTCCTGTAGCTGGCGCTCCATGGCAGCCAAGGCGTCAACACTCTCACTGGAGCGGCTCTCCAGCGCAGACTTTTCTCTGCCGTACTCCTCCAGTCTGTCCCTCAGCGCAGCCAGGGCATCATCACGCTCCTGTAGCTGGCGCTCCATGGCAGCCAAGGCGTCAACACTCTCACTGGAGCGGCTCTCCAGCGCAGACTTTTCTCTGCCGTACTCCTCCAGCCTGTCCCTCAGCGCAGCCAGGGCATCATCACGCTCCTTTAGCTGGCGCTCCATGGCAGCCAAGGCGTCAACACTCTCACTGGAGCGGCTCTCCAGCGCAGACTTTTCTCTGCCGTACTCCTCCAGTCTGTCCCTCAGCGCAGCCAGGGCATCATCACGCTCCTGTAGCTGGCGCTCCATGGCAGCCAAGGCGTCAACACTCTCACTGGAGCGGCTCTCCAGCGCAGACTTTTCTCTGCCGTACTCCTCCAGTCTGTCCCTCAGCGCAGCCAGGGCATCATCACGCTCCTGTAGCTGGCGCTCCATGGCAGCCAAGGCGTCAACACTCTCACTGGAGCGGCTCTCCAGCGCAGACTTTTCTCTGCCGTACTCCTCCAGCCTGTCCCTCAGCGCAGCCAGGGCATCATCACGCTCCTTTAGCTGGCGCTCCATGGCAGCCAAGGCGTCAACACTCTCACTGGAGCGGCTCTCCAGCGCAGACTTTTCTCTGCCGTACTCCTCCAGTCTGTCCCTCAGCGCAGCCAGGGCATCATCACGCTCCTTTAGCTGGCGCTCCA
>NW_900137.1:0-901 GCF_000209065.1 Trypanosoma cruzi | reverse complement strand
CAACCCTGAACTATCCGCTGCTTGGAGGAATTTCGCGAGCTCTTGCCCACACGGGTGCTGCACTCGGCTGATCGTTTTCGAGCGGCTGCTGCATCACACGTTGTGGTCTAAATTTTTGTTTCCGATTATGAATGGTGGGAGTCAGAGGCAGTCTCTGTCAATATCTGTTTGCGTGTTCACACACTGGACACCAAACAACCCTGAATTATCCGCTGCTTGGAGGAATTTCGCGAGCTCTTGCCCACGAGGGTGCTGCACTCGGCTGATCGTTTTCGAGCGGCTGCTGCATCACACGTTGTGGTCTAAATTTTTGTTTCCGATTATGAATGGTGGGAGTCAGAGACACTCTCTGTCAATATCTGTTTGCGTGTTCATGCACTGGACACCAAACAACCCTGAACTATCCGCTGCTTGGAGGAATTTCGCGAGCTCTTGCCCACACGGGTGCTGCACTCGGCTGATCGTTTTCGAGCGGCTGCTGCATCACACGTTGTGGTCTAAATTTTTGTTTCCAATTATGAATGGTGGGAGTCAGAGACAGTCTCTGTCAATATCTGTTTGCGTGTTCACACACTGGACACCAAACAACCGTGAATTGTCGGCTGCTTGGAGGAATTTTGCGAGCTGTTGCCCACAAGGGTGCTGCACTCGGCTAATCGTTTTCGAGCGGCTGCTGCATCACACGTTGTGGTCTAAATTTTTGTTTCCAATTATGAATGGTGGGAGTCAGAGGCAGTCTCTGTCAATATCTGTTTGCGTGTTCATGCACTGGACACCAAACAACCCTGAACTATCCGCTGCTTGGAGGAATTTTGCGAGCTCTTGCCCACACGGGTGCTGCACTCGGCTGATCGTTTTCGAGCGGCCGCTGCATCACACGTTGTGGTCTAAATTTTTGTTT
>NW_900136.1:0-901 GCF_000209065.1 Trypanosoma cruzi | reverse complement strand
CACTTACGTGTGCACCGTTATTCAACCTGTCGTGAAGCGGGATGGAGCCGTCAACGAGTCACCTGGCGGAGATGCGAGCTGGAACGATGACCTCGCCCGACTCGCACCGTGTGTGTTCCCATCGTACATGCGGGCACACGCAGGGTACTCCAGAGAGCCTATAAACCGTTTTTTAAATTTGTGTATGCTCACATTGGTCACGTCGCACACGGTTTCCTTCTTGGCAAGAGACCCGGTGATGTTTGGGCACAACTGCAGAGCTTTATTGGGGAGGACGCGAAGACCGCGAGAGAGGCGTCTTCTCTCGACACACAGGAGGGCGGAAGAGGGTGCGAGGGCTTTCGAGGTTGGATGCGACTGCAGTTGGAGGTGCGTCACGATGATTGGCCGCGAGGTGTGATTGTGCGGAAGCAGCGCCGTGTGACGTGTAGTACTGCTGGGCGGGGAATTGAACGGAGACTGGCACGGAGTGAAGAGAGAAGTGACACACCCGAGAAGCAAGAGGCCAATGTTGCAGTGACGTTGGTGAAATGTTTTCCATGGGATGAGCCGAGATTTTTTTCCCATGGCGCTTAGCTGCGCCCGCGCCAGCCCGTGTTTTTTTATCTTTTTGACTCCACAGAGTGTCCAGGCTCTTGATTTTCGCTTGCTTGGCACTCTTCCACCATGGGAGTCAACGAGCCACGGCGACCTATCGGGATGCCAAACCCACGGGAATCGTGGGCTTCAGCGTGGTCAATCTGGATCAGTGAGCGGAGACCTGCGGCACCTCATTCTGCGGCGATTATCTCACGCACTGTCACGGGTATCAGCGCCTGTGTGTGTCTGCCCTATGACCGGCATTTGTATGGCGCACGCACTTGGCAAGGCTGAGGGAAATGGCGGGATTTCCCACGGGCAC
>NW_900135.1:0-901 GCF_000209065.1 Trypanosoma cruzi | reverse complement strand
CCCCAGGAGAGAGAGAGAGGTTGCCCACTCAATGCAATAAAACCAAAACAGAACCAGTTACGGTGCTCCGCCCATGCAGTCAGGCAGGACGGCAGCGGTGCGTGTCGTGCAAAAGAGAGCACCAACGGGCCTGCATGGGTGTGCATGCAATATATACAATGGGCACATTATGTGTGTGCTTCGTGGGATGAGGTGAGGGCGAGAGTCCATGCAAGGGGACACACACAGAGAGTGGGTGAAAGACGAGTGTGTGTGCGGGCGGTGCATGGCGCTCTCTCACTCACTCTCATGCGGCCACCACCGCAGCCGCAGCCGCACACACCACGAAACTGATGGAATCAGTGCGATTGCAGAACTCGCACACCGTCCTGCAAACCAGAAGTTTAAAAAGCAATAAGAAACAAGAATTCCAAAAAAAAAAGGAAAAAAACTTAGGCTTCTTCGGGGCTCGAACCCGCACCCCGGATGAAATTGTGAGCTTGTTTTGCCACTGAGCTAAAAAAAATGTGGTCGCGCGACCCATTTTCACGTAAGGTGTTAAGTTCGATCTTCGAACAATCGAGCACATTTGCGTTGTCCCCTGGAAAACGAAAGCGACATGTTTAGGGTGCGCCGCCGCAGCGTGGATACCTCGATTCGTCGTCATATATCTCTCGTACGGGGCCGTCGCCGCAGCGTGGATACATCGATTCGTTGTCATGTATCTCTCGTTCGGGGCGGACCGCCGCAACTTGGATAATTCGACACGTCGTCATGTATCTCTCGTCCGGGGCAGCCGCTGCAACTTGGATAATTCGACACGTCGTCAGTATCTCTCGTCCGGGGCCACCGCCCTACTCTTTTTTATTCCCTGCGGCGGCCAACCCCGGCAGTAAGGACAAAAAATAGGATCGCGTTTTTT
>NW_900134.1:0-901 GCF_000209065.1 Trypanosoma cruzi | reverse complement strand
CATTGCGGCTGTGCGTGCGGCGCTGCTTGTGGCGTTGGCGCTGGTTGCGGTGGCGGCGTGGATGCCCGCGGTGCATGCGGTGGTGTTGCGACTGCGGGGCGGTACGGTGGACAGAGCCATCACGGTTGGCCGCGCCGTGGACACGGTGCTGATGGACGGCGTGTCCATCACGAACGGCGTGGCTGTGGTGTTCGACGTTGCGGCGATGCTTCCCGGCGCGCTGCGCATCGAATTGAGGAACTGCGTGTGCGACGGCGGTGCACAGATCTACGTGCGGGGCTACAGCGGCGAGCCGGCGAGTGACCGGAGCCTGGAGGTGAGCGTGAGCGGGCTGTCCGGCGGCTACTGCTCGCTTGTGTTTGTGGACAACCTGCCGGCACACACGAACGTGACGGTCCGTGACTCGACGATTGTGACGCCGGGGCCGATGCGCCACTCGCAGCTGAGCGGGCTGACGGACGCGGTGGCGTCGCCGCTTGTGCTGCACGCGACGTCGCTGTTGCTGACGCAGCTGCGTGTGAGCAACACTGTGCTGAGGTCGTTTTACGCGGGCGGGTCGGCGGTGCACGTTGGCGGCGGTGTGGATCTGCTGTCGAGCGCGGTGGTACTTGACGGCGTGTTGCTGGAGGCGTCGGGCGGTCCGACCGCGTTCGCGATGCGTGTGGCGTCCTCGTTGCGTCACAGTCTGCGGAGTCACCCGGTTTTCTCCGTGACAAACGTGTCGGTCGTGAGCGGCGGCGGCGGCCTTGTGCTTGGCGAGTGCCTCGCGGTGTTTGACTCGGTGCTGCGCTTTGTGGGCGTCGAGGGGTCTGTTGCGTCGCCGCTGGTGCGCTGCGACGGTGGGACGGTCGATGTCGGCGGGTGGCTGGACCTGCACGACGTGTGGGCGGTGGGCGAGGCA
>NW_900133.1:0-901 GCF_000209065.1 Trypanosoma cruzi | reverse complement strand
GGTCTAAATTTTTGTTTCCGATTATGAATGGTGGGAGTCAGAGGCAGTCTCTGTCAATATCTGTTTGCGTGTTCACACACTGGACACCAAACAACCGTGAATTGTCGGCTGCTTGGAGGAATTTTGCGAGTTGTTGCCCACACGGGTGCTGCACTCGGCTAATCGTTTTCGAGCGGCTGCTGCATCACACGTTGTGGTCTGAATTTTTGTTTCCGATTGTGAATGGTGGGAGTCAGAGACACTCTCTGTCAATATCTGTTTGCGTGTTCACACACTGGACACCAAACAACCCTGAACTGTCGGCTGCTTGGAGGAATTTCGCGAGCTCTTGCCCACACGGGTGCTGCAGTCGGCTGATCGTTTTCGAGCGGTTGCTGCATCACACGTTGTGGTCTAAATTTTTGTTTCCGATTATGAATGGTGGGAGTCAGAGGCACTCTCTGTCAATATCTGTTTGCGTGTTCACACACTGGACACCAAACAACCCTGAACTATCCGCTGCTTGGAGGAATTTCGCGAGCTCTTGCCCACAAGGGTGCTGCACTCGGCTAATCGTTTTCGAGCGGTCGCTGCATCACACGTTGTGGTCTAAATTTTTGTTTCCGATTATGAATGGTGGGAGTCAGAGACACTCTCTGTCAATATCTGTTTGCGTGTTCACACACTGGACACCAAACAACCGTGAATTGTCGGCTGCTTGGAGGAATTTCGCGAGCTCTTGCCCACACGGGTGCTGCAGTCGGCTGATCGTTTTCGAGCGGCTGCTGCATCACACGTTGTGGTCTAAATTTTTGTTTCCGATTGTGAATGGTGGGAGTCAGAGGCACTCTCTGTCAATATCTGTTTGAGTGTTCACACACTGGACACCAAACAACCCTGAACTATCCGCTGCTTGGAGGAA
>NW_900132.1:0-901 GCF_000209065.1 Trypanosoma cruzi | reverse complement strand
AGAGTGCCTCTGACCCCCATCATTCATAATTGGAAACAAAAATTTAGACCACGACGTGTGATGCAGCAGCCGCTCGAAAACGATCAGCCGAGTGCAGCACCCGTGTGGGCAAGAGCTCGCGAAATTCCTCCAAGCAGCGGATAATTCAGGGTTGTTTGGTGTCCAGTGTGTGAACACGCAAACAGATATTGACAGAGAGTGCCTCTGACCCCCATCATTCATAATTGAAAACAAAAATTTAGACCACGACGTGTGATGCAGCAGCCGCTCGAAAACGATCAGCCGAGTGCAGCACCCGTGTGGGCAAGAGCTCGCGAAATTCCTCCAAGCAGCGGATAATTCAGGGTTGTTTGGTGTCCAGTGTGTGAACACGCAAACAGATATTAACAGAGAGTGCCTCTGACCCCCATCATTCATAATTGGAAACAAAAATTTAGACCACGACGTGTGATGCAGCAGCCGCTCGAAAACGATCAGCCGAGTGCAGCACCCGTGTGGGCAAGAGCTCGCGAAATTCCTCCAAGCAGCGGATAATTCAGGGTTGTTTGGTGTCCAGTGTGTGAACACGCAAACAGATATTGACAGAGAGTGCCTCTGACCCCCATCATTCATAATTGAAAACAAAAATTTAGACCACGACGTGTGATGCAGCAGCCGCTCGAAAACGATCAGCCGAGTGCAGCACCCGTGTGGGCAAGAGCTCGCGAAATTCCTCCAAGCAGCGGATAATTCAGGGTTGTTTGGTGTCCAGTGTGTGAACACGCAAACAGATATTGACAGAGAGTGCCTCTGACCCCCATCATTCATAATTGGAAACAAAAATTTAGACCACGACGTGTGATGCAGCAGCCGCTCGAAAACGATCAGCCGAGTGCAGCACCCGTGTGGGCAAGAGCTCGCG
>NW_900131.1:0-901 GCF_000209065.1 Trypanosoma cruzi | reverse complement strand
GGAACAATATTTACTTGGAGCAAACATCGAGGGAGTGGCGAACCCACTGCCTCTCCACTGCCCCCCTTTTCCCTTCTTGTTTGATTTCTTTTGATGATTTCAGGATCCGGCCAGCAGCCCAGGCGAATATGTTTTTTTTCATCGGGTTGGGTTTGTTTGTTGTGGGCGCTGACTGTGTGTGTGTGTGTGCTGGTGCCACTGCGGCGTGGCGTGGCTGCTCCGTCGCGTCTCGGTCCCACTCCCCCGCTGTCTCTGTTCTTTTGTGTGTATGCCTTGCACCTGCCCGTGTCTCTTCCTCCCATGCTGCGTGCTCTCGTTGTGCCCGCCCGGTGCCGGCCCGACAGGAGAGTTTACACCGCGAGCAACAAGCGAAGTCCACAAAGGCCCAAGTGACAATGATGCTGCGCCGCGTCCTCTGCGTGCTTGTCTTTGCCCTCTGCTGTGCGTGCGTGTGCGCCACGGCCCAGGAGGAGGGGCAGTACGATGCTGCTGTGTTTAAGGCTGCTGGGGGCGACCCGAAGAAGAACACGACTACCACTACCACTACGTCCACTACTACCTCCAGTGCGCCCAAGAACACGACCACAACTACCTCCAAGGCACCGACTCCTGAAGACGCGCGCAGTCCTGGCGGCCCTGTGTGGGTGCCGGTGCCGCTGCTGCTGCTGGTCAGTGCCGCTGTGGCGACCGCCGGTGCTGCGTGCTGAGGACGGGGCGGGGCGCGTGCGCCGTCGGTCTGGAGTCCCGTTGTGTGCGGCCACTGCCCGCACGCGCGGGAGCACCGACTGGCGCCTGCGCCGCGTATATTTGAGCACCCTGCAGCGGTGTGGACGTATATATTCCGGTGTCTTTGGTTGTGCGTGCTGGCCCCGTGCCGCCTGCCCGTGCATTCTCTGCGACG
>NW_900130.1:0-901 GCF_000209065.1 Trypanosoma cruzi | reverse complement strand
TCAGGGTTGTTTGGTGTCCAGTGCACGAACACGCAAACAGATAGTGACAGAGTGTGTCTCTGACTCCCACCATTCACAATCGGAAACAAAAATTTAGACCACAACGTGTGATGCAGCAGCCCCTCGAAAACGATCAGCCGAGTGCAGCACCCTCGTGGGCAAGAGCTCGCGAAATTCCTCCAAGCAGCGGATAGTTCAGGGTTGTTTGGTGTCCAGTGCACGAACACGCAAACAGATAGTGACAGAGTGTGTCTCTGACTCCCACCATTCATAATTGGAAACAAAAATTTGGGCCACAACGTGTGATGCAGCAGCCGCTCGAAAACGATCAGCCGAGTGCAGCACCCGTGTGGGCAAGAGCTCGCGAAATTCCTCCAAGCAGCGGATAATTCAGGGTTGTTTGGTGTCCAGTGCATGAACACGCAAACAGATAGTGACAGAGAGTGCCTCTGACTCCCACCATTCATAATCGGAAACAAAAATTTGGGCCACAACGTGTGATGCAGCGACCGCTCGAAAACGATCAGCCGACTGCAGCACCCGTGTGGGCAAGAGCTCGCGAAATTCCTCCAAGCAGCGGATAGTTCAGGGTTGTTTGGTGTCCAGTGCACGAACACGCAAACAGATATTGACAGAGAGTGTCTCTGACTCCCACCATTCACAATCGGAAACAAAAATTTAGACCACAACGTGTGATGCAGCAGCCCCTCGAAAACGATCAGCCGAGTGCAGCACCCGTGTGGGCAAGAGCTCGCGAAATTCCTCCAAGCAGCGGATAATTCAGGGTTGTTTGGTGTCCAGTGCACGAACACGCAAACAGATATTGACAGAGAGTGTCTCTGACTCCCACCATTCATAATTGGAAACAAAAATTTGGACCACAACGTGTGATGCAGCAGCC
>NW_900129.1:0-901 GCF_000209065.1 Trypanosoma cruzi | reverse complement strand
GGGATTGTGTGCGATTTCGGGAAGCGTGAGGGTACAACTCCTCCTTTTGAGGTCCCTGCAGCGGTTTGGGAGATGCGGTGCAGCAGCAACATGAGCGGTAATGAAATAAATGCAGAATGCGTTGGAGGATATGAGTGCCGCGTGTGACGGTTTCGCATCTCTGAGTTGTGGCAACAAAAAGCGCCATGATGGTGATGATGCGGCGTTTTGTGAGGGGCGATTGGATGCGAGGGCTGCAGGACAGACCGCCGTTTCTTTGTTACGGGTGATTTGTTTACTAGGATGTGCGGAAGTCCCCCCCCCCCCCCCCCCCCCGGTTCCCTTTTCCTCCTCTTCCATCCTTCTTTTTTCATAACAATAAATATCATCCCACTTCCCATTTATTACATAAACCAGTTATGTAATGAAAATATTAATAATAATTTATTATTTATTATTTATTATTTATTATTTTTTATCGTTCCTATCCTAATTGTACTTCTACAATTTCATAGCATCATATAAATAAATATAAATAAATATAAATATAAATATAAATATATCCATGTGTATGTATTGTAGGTGCATGCATGCATACATACGGACATATTTATATATTTCGGTACTAATAACAGTCAAAAACAGTCATCGTGTGGATGTGTAAACATCCCTTCGGCACACACACACGCACACGCACACTCTCTATATATTTATTTATTACTTTCCTTTTTTGTTTGTTTGTTTGTTTGTTTGTTTTCTTTTAATTCTTTTACCCTTTCGTCTCCCACAGTACTCCCCTCCCCTTTTATTTCTTCCCTTCCCTCCTTTGCGGGCAGTGATGGCATGGAAACGGATACAAAAAATAAAATTAATAAAATAAAATGAAAAAAAAAAAAAGGGAACCATCACCGCCAGCCAAAAA
>NW_900128.1:0-901 GCF_000209065.1 Trypanosoma cruzi | reverse complement strand
CCATGGGCGTTTTTTTTCTTCGGCTTTTAATTTCTTTTTTCTTTCTGTTCGGAGTATAATTTCTTATGCTTTTTTTATGTTTGTTTTTAATTATTTTTGTTTGCTTTTTAAATAAAATTTTTTATTTCTGTTTTTTCTTTTTATCTCACATCCCCCATCTCTTCTTTTTTGCTTTTGGGGCAATCACTATGGACGTGTTTTTCTTTTCTGCTCTTTTGATTGTTCTTTGCTGCGCTCTTCGTGTGAGGGGTGCCGTGTGTTCCCGCCCAACTGCTCCACTCGCACACCCACCGACACGCTCATGACGACGGCCCTGTGCGCCTCGCCTGCTGCACGCATGAGGAGGGGCGGCGACGAACGGCGCGCTGAGGGAGCCGTGACGTGTGGGCGTGCGACGAGGGCCTGTGGGGCGGAGCACACATTTCTTTCCCTCTTGTTTTGTTTTCTTTGCGGCCAGGGCTGGCAGACACCCGCAGCGCCACACACACAGCCACACCCTGCCGCTTTAAAAAAGTAATTTTACTTGCTCTCTTTGACTGTTCTTCTTGTTTTTCGTGTTTTTTTTTGTTGCGCTCACTCTCCCGATGGAGTGACGCGACTCCCGTCATGTCTGCGTGCTTCTCTCAGTCCCCCCACACACGAGTGACTGTGCTCTGCGGGCCGCACTCACGCGCCGGTGAGAGGGCTGAGGGGAGCAGCAACACGCAGATGACCCGTGAAATATAAACGATGTGCGGACACACGGAGGTCGGACGGCTGAAAGGCAAGTAATTATTTAATTTTTAATTTGCGGGCAAAATATAAACAGTTTGGTGGGAGCACACAGTAACCGAGTGATTCTTTTTTTTTTTTTAGGAGTAAGAGCAATGGAGGACGACTTCTCTCTTGCGTTTTTTTCTTT
>NW_900127.1:0-901 GCF_000209065.1 Trypanosoma cruzi | reverse complement strand
TACCCGCCCTCAGCACAGCGGCAGCGGCACGACCCCGACATCGCCCTCGTCGCAGCACCAAAGCAGTGCACGTCGGCGTCGCACACACCACACGCCACGGGGCGGAATTCCCCGATGATGCCGGCGGACCTGTAGTCCATCGGCCGCAGCGCCTGCCCGTTAAGCGTCAGGCACCCCACGACGAACCTTCGGCCGTCACCTCCGAGCGCAACGGTGCCGTCCATCACGACGGACCCACTGCCGGCGTTCCCGTGGAGCGTCAGCGTGCTCTGCGCAAATTCCGCACTGCGCGGGTACGACGGCACCGACAGAAGCCTGCCGCTGATGCTGTTGCCGCGCACCGACAGCCACGAACCGGACGCAAACGACGCCGACCCCCGCAGCACCAGCAGCGCGCCATCGGTCAGCGCACCGGCATTGTCGTTCACTACGACGGCGGACGCGTTGGCCGCCACCCCGCTCTCGAACACCAACCCGTGCGCAGCGTACACCTGGCTCCCAGACACGCGCAGCACAGCGCCCCCCGACGCAACCACGCGCGCACTCGCGTACAACGCATATTCGCCACCGAACACAGCCAGCGTCCAGCGCGACACCGCCACCGAAGAGCTCCAGCACCGCGCCGTCCACCAACACCGTCCGCCCACCAGTCATCACGGTCACGAGGGCCACGCCGAACACAACCAGCACGGACCGCACGAGCCGCAGGCCCAACAGCACCAGCACCGGTGCGTACGGCGAGGACCGCGAGCCGGGAAGATACACAAGCGGCGTCGACCTCGCGGCAACCAGCAGGGAGTCCGTCACCGTCAGCACGGACCCCGCAGGGAACGTGCCGGTCAGCACAAGCGCACCGTTCAGCGCCTCCACATCGCACACCGACAGCTCCACCGGCCCGCTC
>NW_900126.1:0-901 GCF_000209065.1 Trypanosoma cruzi | reverse complement strand
CCCTCAGCACAGCGGCAGCGGCACGACCCCGACATCGCCCTCGTCGCAGCAGCAAAGCAGCTCACGTCGGCGTCGCACACGCCACACGCCACGGGGCGAAATTCCCCGATGATGCCGGCGGACCTGTAGTCCATCGGCTGCAGCGCCTGCCCGTTGAGCGTCAGGCACCCCACGACGAACCTTCGGCCGGCGCCCCCGAGTGCAACGGTGCCGTCCATCACGACAGGCCCACTGCCGGCGTTCTTGTGAAGCGTCAGCGTGCTCTGCACGAGGTCCGCACGGCGCGGGTACGACGGCACCGACAGAAGCCTGCCGCTGATGCTGTTGCCGCGCACCGACAGCCACGACCCGGACGCAAACGACGCCGACCCCCGCAGCTCCAGCAGCGCGCCATCGGTCAGCGCACCGGCGTTGTCGTTCACTACGACGGCGGACGCGTTGGCCTCCACCCCGCTGTCAAACACAAACCCATGCGCGGCGTACACCTGGCTCCCCGACACACGCAGCACAGCGCCCCCCGACGCTACCACGCGCGCACTCGCGTACAACGCAACGTCGCCACCGAGCACAGCCGCGTCCAGCGCGACACCGCCACCGACGAGCTCCAGCACGGCGCCGTCCACCAACACCGTCCGCCCACCAGTCATCACGGTCACGAGGGCAACGCCAGACACAACCAGCACGGACCGCACGAGCCGCAGACCCGACAGCACAAGCACCGGTGCGTACGGCGAGGACTGCGAGCCGGGAAGATACACAAGCGGCGTCGACCTCGCGGCAACCAGCAGGGAGTCCGTCACCGTCAGCACGGACCCCGCGGGGAACGTGCCGGTCAGCACAAGCGCACCGTTCAGCGCCTCCACATCGCACACGGACAGCTCCACCGGCCCGCTCTCGTCGC
>NW_900125.1:0-901 GCF_000209065.1 Trypanosoma cruzi | reverse complement strand
GATCAACGGGCCTGTACGCGTCCTGAGTCGTCGAGCGGAAGTGGTCGGGATCAACGTGGCGCGGCCCCACATCCTCTTCCTCTTCCTGCGGCAAGGCGCGCTTGTACGCCGAGGGATCAACGGGCCTGTACGCGTCCTGAGTCGTCGAGCGGAAGTGGTCGGGATCAACGTGGCGCGGCCCCACATCCTCTTGCTCTTCCTGCGGCAAGGCGCGCTTGTACGCCGAGGGATCAACGGGCCTGTACGCGTCCTGAGTCGTCGAGCGGAAGTGGTCGGGATCAACGTGGCGCGGCCCCACATCCTCTTCCTCTTCCTGCGGCAAGGCGCGCTTGTACGCCGAGGGATCAACGGGCCTGTACGCGTCCTGAGTCGTCGAGCGGAAGTGGTCGGGATCAACGTGGCGCGGCCCCACATCCTCTTCCTCTTCCTGCGGCAAGGCGCGCTTGTACGCCGAGGGATCAACGGGCCTGTACGCGTCCTGAGTCGTCGAGCGGAAGTGGTCGGGATCAACGTGGCGCGGCCCCACATCCTCTTGCTCTTCCTGCGGCAAGGCGCGCTTGTACGCCGAGGGATCAACGGGCCTGTACGCGTCCTGAGTCGTCGAGCGGAAGTGGTCGGGATCAACGTGGCGCGGCCCCACATCCTCTTGCTCTTCCTGCGGCAAGGCGCGCTTGTACGCCGAGGGATCAACGGGCCTGTACGCGTCCTGAGTCGTCGAGCGGAAGTGGTCGGGATCAACGTGGCGCGGCCCCACATCCTCTTCCTCTTCCTGCGGCAAGGCGCGCTTGTACGCCGAGGGATCAACGGGCCTGTACGCGTCCTGAGTCGTCGAGCGGAAGTGGTCGGATCCACGTGGCGCGGCCCACATCCTCTTCCTCTTCCCTGCGCAGGCGCGCTTGTA
>NW_900124.1:0-901 GCF_000209065.1 Trypanosoma cruzi | reverse complement strand
TTGTTTTACTTCTTTTCTGCTTATTGGGGCGTGTTGTTATTCTTCACGCGTCAGCACACACCGAGCAACATGTCAAAAAAAAAAAATGCAGGTTTTTTCCCCCTCGCGAGGGCCTCGGCAGCCACAATCCTGTGCGTGCGTGCATTCTCAGCGTTTTAAGCACGGCATGTGTGTGTGCATGTGTGTGTGTGTTTGTCAGCGCCTATACTTGCAGAGCAGCTGTGCGCCACAAGAGAGTCTGAAGAAAGCAACGGCAGAGAGAGGCAGATAAGCACACACGCAAATTACTCATATCATCACACACACACACACGCAGCCGCGGAATGGGTGCACTCAACCACAAAATCAAAAAGAAAAACAAAACAAAAAGCCGAAGCGTGGGACTACCAGCGCACACACACTCTCATTGCTCCCGTAAAGCAAAACACACACACAGGGAGAGAGAGAGAGGTCGCCCACTCAATGCAATGAAAACAAAACAGAAACAGTTACGGTGCTCCGCCCATGCAGCCAGGCAGGACGGCAGCGGTGCGTGTCGTGCAAAAGAGAGCACCAACGGGCCTGCATGGGTGTGCATGCATATATACAATGGGCACATTATTGTGTGTGCTTCGTGGGGTGAGGCGACGACGAGAGTCCATGCAAGGGGACACACACACAGAGAGAGAAGGAAGTGTGTGTATGCGGGCGGTGCATGGCTCTCTCACACTCACTCTCACGCGGCCACCACCGCAGCCGCAGCCGCACAAACCACGAAACAGATGGAATCAGTGCGATTGCAGAACTCGCACACCGTCCTGCAAACCAGAAGTTTAAAAAGCAATATGAAACAAGAATTCAAAAAAAAAAAATGGAAAAAACTTAGGCTTCTGCGGGAATCGAACCCGCGTCCCCGGAGACA
>NW_900123.1:0-900 GCF_000209065.1 Trypanosoma cruzi | reverse complement strand
CAGCAGCCGCTCGAAAACGATTATCCGAGTGCAGCACCCCTGTGGGCAAGAGCTCGCGAAATTCCTCCAAGCAGCGGATAGTTCCGGGTTGTTTGGCGTTCAGTGTGTGAACACGCAAACAGACATTGAAAGAGAGTGCCTCTGACCACCACCATTCATAATTCGAAACAAAAACATAGACCACAACGTGTGGTGCAGCAGCCGCTCGAAAACGATCCGCCGAGTGCAGCACCGTTGTGGGCAGGATCTCGCGAAATTCCTCCAAGCAGCGGATAGTTCCGGGTTGTTTGGCGTCCAGTGTGTGAACACGCAAACAGACATTGAAAGAGAGTGTCTCTGACCACCACCATTCATAATTCGAAACAAAAACATAGACCACAACGTGTGGTGCAGCAGCCACTCGAAAACGATTATCCGAGTGCAGCACCCCTGTGGGCAAGATCTCGCGAAATTCCTCCAAGCAGCGGATAGTTCCGGGTTGTTTGGCGTTCAGTGTGTGAACACGCAAACAGACATTGAAAGAGAGTGTCTCTGACCACCACCATTCATAATTCGAAACAAAAACATAGACCACAGCGTGTGGTGCAGCAGCCGCTCGAAAACGATCCGCCGACTGCAGCACCGTTGTGGGCAAGAGCTCGCGAAATTCCTCCAAGCAGCGGATAATTCAGGGTTGTTTGGCGTTCAGTGTGTGAACACGCAAACAGACATTGAAAGAGAGTGTCTCTGACCACCACCATTCATAATTCGAAACAAAAATTTAGACCACAACGTGTGGTGCAGCAGCCACTCGAAAACGATTATCCGAGTGCAGCACCCCTGTGGGCAAGATCTCGCGAAATTCCTCCAAGCAGCGGATAGTTCCGGGTTGTTTGGCGTTCAGTGTGTGAACACGCAAAC
>NW_900122.1:0-900 GCF_000209065.1 Trypanosoma cruzi | reverse complement strand
GTATTTGACGGCGGGGGATTCCCCCGCTGTGCGAGGTGATGTGCGCCGGCGGCGGAGCGGGTGTGATGGAGGAGACAACGGTGAAATGGCTGGCGGCGGTAGCGCGTGGGTGCTGCGGAGGGCGGCTGTGGCCTTTTGCCTCCCGCTGGTTATTTTATGTGTGGGCGTCGCCTGGTGTATGCTGCCGCGTGGCAGAAGCGCCCGCCGTGGCTCCTGCTGCTGGTGGTGACCGTCGCTGTGTGTTCCCGGTGCAGTCATCTTCCTTCTGCTGTTCCGTGTGTCTGTGTGCGTGAGTTGTTGTTGTTGGGAGTGACTGCGGCGGGGATGGTGATGCCACTCACAGTGTGGATGGGTGGCTGTGCTCGCTGTCTCACCTCTTTGCTTGGCTTGTTTTCTCTTCTCTCTCCGCCTTACGCACAGACACGCTAGGAAGGAAGTTACGACTAAACGCTAATCGCTACTGTGAAATTCGAAGGCAGTGAAAGGACCAGCAACAGCACACACACCGCCCACACACACACATATTTCTATGCTCTCACGTGTTGCTGCAGTGAAGGCACCCCGCACACACAACCGTTGCCTTAACACCGGATCGAGCGGAAGGAGGAGGGAAGGAAGAGAGAGTGAGCAGCAGAGGCCCAACATGTCCCGGCATCTCTTCTGTTCTGCGGTGCCGCTCCTCCTCGTTGTGATGTGGATGTGCTGTGATCCTTGTGGTCCCGCAGCCGCTGAGGACAGCAATTCAGGGGATGTGCGGCTGCCGCAACGGGTGGGTCTCTTTTTGCCGCAGAAGACGTCGGTGCTGCCGAAAGAGGGGGCGGGTCCGGGTGATGTAAGGGATGCATTTGTCTCACCCTCTATTGTCAGTGCTGGAGGAGTAATTGTTGCTCTTGCTGAGGG
>NW_900121.1:0-900 GCF_000209065.1 Trypanosoma cruzi | reverse complement strand
GCGGTTCAACTTTGACAGTAGCGTTGTGGGGAGCCCCATTGAGGGTGGCGATGCGATTGGCCCCGGTACTGTTGTGGTGCTAAATCCGCATCTCATGATTGGCGTGGGTGCGAACGCTTCCACGGAGCGCGTGGCGGTTTACAAACTTAATTTGATTGCTGAAAATGCGCCGCCCTTTTTGAAGGCTCCCTCTTGGATCACTGCTTGGCGTTCACTTCCACGGGAGGTGAATTTTGCATCTCCTGTTATTTTCCCGCCATTTTACGACAAAACGATGTCGACCACCAGCGCACGCTGACAATGCAGCGTACAGGTACAGGCACTCAATGGGGAGGAGGGGGGCGGCTTCTTTTTTCGGTGGCTTATGCTGGTATTTGACGAAAATGGGGATTTTCTTTTTAGACGCTCTTCAATACTTTGTGCTTTGCAACGTTCCTTCATCTTTTGATCTCTTGCTGCCTCTGGTCATTATTGGTGTGCGTTGGCGGAAGCCAAATTTTATGAATGGGTCTTTCCGCTGCTTTGAGTCTTCTCAATTCTTCTTCTGGTGGTAGTGGTGATCGTCGTTTATTTTTGAATTAATGTTTTTTCCTTGTGTATGCCGTTTGGGGCGGAGATTGTTTTGGCCTTCATCGTCCCGCTGGCGTCAGTGCTTTAAATTTTGGTAAGAGATTTCCGAGAGGATCCTTCATTTCGAGCTGAAGGAGGAAGAGAAAAAATCACCGTGACGTGGAGGCATCCCAGCGATTTGTCTGACAGGAGGGATGTGAGCTGCCGAGTCAAGGGCAGCAAATACGGACAACCATTGCGGTACTTGGGATGAGGGGCATGAGGCTCGTGAGAACAAGAGGGAGGTGGGTAGTTGGACTGAGAAAGCAAATTGGGGCAGAAACGCCTCGA
>NW_900120.1:0-900 GCF_000209065.1 Trypanosoma cruzi | reverse complement strand
AAACAAAAATTTAGACCACAGCGTGTGGTGCAGCAGCCGCTCGAAAACGATTATCCGAGTGCAGCACCCCTGTGGGCAAGATCTCGCGAAATTCCTCCAAGCAGCGGATAGTTCAGGGTTGTTTGGCGTTCAGTGTGTGAACACGCAAACAGACATTGAAAGAGAGTGCCTCTGACCACCACCATTCATAATTCGAAACAAAAATTTAGACCACAGCGTGTGGTGCAGCAGCCGCTCGAAAACGATTATCCGAGTGCAGCACCCCTGTGGCCAGGATCTCGCGAAATTCCTCCAAGCAGCGGATAGTTCAGGGTTGTTTGGCGTTCAGTGTGTGAACACGCAAACAGACATTGAAAGAGAGTGTCTCTGACCACCACCATTCATAATTCGAAACAAAAATTTAGACCACAGCTTGTGGTGCAGCAGCCGCTCGAAAACGATCCGCCGAGTGCAGCACCGTTGTGGGCAGGAGCTCGCGAAATTCCTCCAAGCAGCGGATAGTTCCGGGTTGTTTGGCGTCCAGTGTGTGAACACGCAAACAGACATTGAAAGAGAGTGCCTCTGACCACCACCATTCATAATTCGAAACAAAAATTTAGACCACAACGTGTGGTGCAGCAGCCGCTCGAAAACGATTATCCGAGTGCAGCACCCCTGTGGGCAGGAGCTCGCGAAATTCCTCCAAGCAGCCGATAGTTCCGGGTTGTTTGGCGTCCAGTGTGTGAACACGCAAACAGACATTGAAAGAGAGTGTCTCTGACCACCACCATTCATAATTCGAAACAAAAATTTAGACCACAGCGTGTGGTGCAGCAGCCGCTCGAAAACGATTATCCGAGTGCAGCACCCCTGTGGGCAGGAGCTCGCGAAATTCCTCCAAGCAGCCGATAGTTCCGGGTT
>NW_900119.1:0-900 GCF_000209065.1 Trypanosoma cruzi | reverse complement strand
TTTCTTTAATGTTTTTCCTGTTTGGGGGCGGGGATCTTTGTTTTCTATGATTGTCTCTTTTTTTTTGTCTGTTCCAGGTTGGTTTTTAGGAGGCTTGATGTGCCTGCTGGGTGATCGCCGGCTTTTTTATTGGTGATTGCGTATTTTTGGCTTACCGGTGTGCCGCTCAGCGCCATTTTGTTTTACTTCTTTTCTGCTTATTGGGGCGTGTTGTTATTCGTCACGCGTCAGCACACACCGAGCAACATGTCAAAAAAAAACAAAATGCAGGCTTTTCCCCCCTCGCGAGGGCCTCCGCAGCCACAATCCTGTGCGTGCGTGCATTCTCAGCGTTTTAAACACGGCATGTGTGTGTGCATGTGCTTGTGTGTTTGGCAGCGCCTATACTTGCGGAGCAGCTGTGCGCCACAAGAGAGTCTGAAGAAAGCAACGGCAGAGAGAGGCAGATAGCACACACGCAAATTACTCATATCATCGCACACACACACACACACACACGCAGCCGCGGAATGGGTGCACTCAACCACAAAATCAAAAAGGAAAACAAAACAAAAAGCCGAAGCGTGGGACGACCAGCGCGCACACACTCTCATTACTCCCGTAAAGCAAAACACACACACAGAGGGAGAGAGAGAGAGGTCGCCCACTCAATGCAATAAAAACAAAACAGAAACAGTTACGGTGCTCCGTCCATGCAGCCAGGCAGGACGGCAGCGGTGCGTGTCGTGCAAAAGAGAGCACCAACGGGCCTGCATGGGTGTGCATGCATATATACAATGGGCACATTATTGTGTGTGTCTCGTGGGGTGAGGTGAGGGCGAGAGTCCATGCAAGGGGACACACACACACACAGAGAGAAGGAAGAGTGTGTGTGCGGGCGGTGCATGGCTCTCTCACACT
>NW_900118.1:0-900 GCF_000209065.1 Trypanosoma cruzi | reverse complement strand
GCACTCTCTGTCAATATCTGTTTGCGTGTTCACACACTGGACACCAAACAACCCTGAACTATCCGCTGCTTGGAGGAATTTCGCGAGCTCTTGCCCACACGGGTGCTGCACTCGGCTGATCGTTTTCGAGCGGCCGCTGCATCACACGTTGTGGTCCAAATTTTTGTTTCCGATTGTGAATGGTGGGAGTCAGAGGCACTCTCTGTCAATATCTGTTTGCGTGTTCACACACTGGACACCAAACAACCCTGAACTATCCGCTGCTTGGAGGAATTTCGCGAGCTCTTGCCCACACGGGTGCTGCACTCGGCTGATCGTTTTCGAGCGGCTGCTGCATCACACGTTGTGGTCCAAATTTTTGTTTCCGATTGTGAATGGTGGGAGTCAGAGGCACTCTCTGTCAATATCTGTTTGCGTGTTCACACACTGGACACCAAACAACCCTGAATTATCCGCTGCTTGGAGGAATTTCGCGAGCTCTTGCCCACACGGGTGCTGCACTCGGCTGATCGTTTTCGAGCGGCCGCTGCATCACACGTTGTGGTTCAAATTTTTGTTTCCGACTGTGAATGGTGGGAGTCAGAGACACTCTCTGTCAATATCTGTTTGCGTGTTCACACACTGGACACCAAACAACCGTGAATTGTCCGCTGCTTGGAGGAATTTCGCGAGCTCTTGCCCACACGGGTGCTGCACTCGGCTGATCGTTTTCGAGCGGCCGCTGCATCACACGTTGTGGTCCAAATTTTTGTTTCCGATTGTGAATGGTGGGAGTCAGAGGCACTCTCTGTCAATATCTGTTTGCGTGTTCACACACTGGACACCATACAACCCTGAACTATCCGCTGCTTGGAGGAATTTCGCGAGCTCTTGCCCACACGGGTGCTGCACTCGGCTGAT
>NW_900117.1:0-900 GCF_000209065.1 Trypanosoma cruzi | reverse complement strand
TGCCGTCCTGCCTGGCTGCATGGGCGGAGCACCGTAACTGTTTCTGTTTTGTTTTCATTGCATTGAGTGGGCGACCTCTCTCTCTCTCCCTGTGTGTGTGTTTTGCTTTACGGGAGCAATGAGAGTGTGTGTGCGCTGGTAGTCCCACGCTTCGGCTTTTTGTTTTGTTTTTCTTTTTGATTTTGTGGTTGAGTGCACCCATTCCGCGGCTGCGTGTGTGTGTGTGTGATGATATGAGTAATTTGCGTGTGTGCTATCTGCCTCTCTCTGCCGTTGCTTTCTTCAGACTCTCTTGTGGCGCACAGCTGCTCTGCAAGTATAGGCGCTGACAAACACACACACACATGCACACACATGCCGTGCTTAAAACGCTGAGAATGCACGCACGCACAGGATTGTGGCTGCCGAGGCCCTCGCGAGGGGGAAAAAACCTGCATTTTTTTTTTTTGACATGTTGCTCGGTGTGTGCTGACGCGTGACGAATAACAACACGCCCCAATAAGCAGAAAAGAAGTAAAACAAAATGGCGCTGAGCGGCACACCGGTAAGCCAAAAATACGCAATCACCAATAAAAAAGCCGGCGATCACCCAGCAGGCACATCAAGCGTCCTCAAAACCAACCTGGAACAGACAAAAAAAAAGAGGCAATCATAGAAAACAAAGATCCCCGCCCCCAAACAGGAAAAACATTAAAGAAAACGCGATTCTTTTTTTTGTCCTTACTGCCGGGGTTGGCCGCCGCAAGAAATAAAAAATGGTAGGGCGGTGGCCCCGGACGCTAGATACAGGACGACGTGCGAATTATCCAAGTTGCAGCGGCTGCCCCGGACGTTAGATACGGGACGACGTGTCGAATTATCCAAGTTGCAGCGGCTGCCCCGGACGTTGATACAGCACGA
>NW_900116.1:0-900 GCF_000209065.1 Trypanosoma cruzi | reverse complement strand
TACTCGTCACGGCGTTCGAAGCCCCAGCGCTGCAGTACATCATAACGACGAGGAGCAGCACCGCGGAAGTAAACACATGCCGGGACATGTTGGGCCTCTGCGGCTCACTCTCTCCTCCTTCCATCCTCCTTCCGCTGGATCCGGTCACGCGGCGAAGGTTGTGTGTGCGGGGTGCCTTCACTGCAGCAACACGTGAGAGCATATCAATATGTGTGTGTGTGGGCGGTGTGTGTACTGTTGTTAAAATTTTTAGAGTCTTCAAATTTCACAGTAGCGTTTGGCGCTTGTTTTCCCTAGCTTATTTAAAAAGCTAAAGATAAAAAAATCATGCCAATAAAATTACAACAGTGAACACCGTCACCCATCCATAGTGAGTGGCACCATCATCCCCGCCGCAGTCACTCCCAACAACAACAACTCACGCACGCAGACACACGGAATGAGAAGAAAAAACAGTGCACCGGGAACACACAGCGACTGCCACCACCAGCAGGAGCCACGGCGGGTGAGCCGTTCTTCACGCGTCAGCTCACACCGAGCAACGCCCACACGAAACAACCAGCGGGGTGCAAAAGAACAAAACCTCCCTTCGCAGCACCCACGCGCTTCCACCAGTCGTTTTACTGCTGTCTCCTCCAAAGCACCCGCTCCGCAGCCGGCGCACACCACGTCGCACAGCCGGATAAACCCCATCAACGGATCCACAGCATGGTAGAAACTTCGGCACATGAGGCTGCTGGACGGGAACCAATCCGCACTCTCCCAGGCACCCTCAACATTCCCAATACCCACCTGCATGCATGCCGCCACATTCACGCCCGCAGCACGTCGAAAAAACACAACGCAGTCTCCCGTCCTCCCTCCTCGCGAGGGCCTCCGCAGCCACAATCCTGTGCGTGC
>NW_900115.1:0-900 GCF_000209065.1 Trypanosoma cruzi | reverse complement strand
GTGTGTGATGATATGAGTAATTTGCGTGTGTGCTTATCTGCCTCTCTCTGCCGTTGCTTTCTTCAGACTCTCTTGTGGCGCACAGCTGCTCTGCAAGTATAGGCGCTGACAAACACACACACACATGCACACACATGCCGTGCTTAAAACGCTGAGAATGCACGCACGCACAGGATTGTGGCTGCCGAGGCCCTCGCGAGGGGGAAAAAACCTGCATTTTTTTTTTTGACATGTTGCTCGGTGTGTGCTGACGCGTGACGAATAACAACACGCCCCAATAAGCAGAAAAGAAGTAAAACAAAATGGCGCTGAGCGGCACACCGGTAAGCCAAAAATACGCAATCACCAATAAAAAAGCCGGCGATCACCCAGCAGGCACATCAAGCGTCCTCAAAACCAACCTGGAACAGACAAAAAAAAAGAGGCAATCATAGAAAACAAAGATCCCCGCCCCCAAACAGGAAAAACATTAAAGAAAACGCGATTCTTTTTTTTGTCCTTACTGCCGGGGTTGGCCGCCGCAAGAAATAAAAAATGGTAGGGCGGTGGCCCCGGACGCTAGATACAGGACGACGTGTCGAATTATCCAAGTTGCAGCGGCTGCCCCGGACGTTAGATACGGGACGACGTGTCGAATTATCCAAGTTGCAGCGGCTGCCCCGGACGTTAGATACAGCACGACGTGTCGAATTATCCAAGCTGCAGCGGTGGCCTCGGGCGTTAGATATATGACGACTTACAGTAGTAACCACGCTGCGGCTGCGCATCCTAAACACGTCTTTTTCGTTTTCCAGGGGACAACGCAAATGTGCTCGATTGTTCGAAGATCGACATTAATACTTTACGTGAAAAGGAGTCGCGCGACCGCATTTTTTAGCTCAGTGGCAAACACGCTCACAA
>NW_900114.1:0-900 GCF_000209065.1 Trypanosoma cruzi | reverse complement strand
TGTCGCTCGGTGTGTGCTGACGCGTGACGAATAACAACACGCCCCAATAAGCAGAAAAGAAGTAAAACAAAATGGCGCTGAGCGGCACACCGGTAAGCCAAAAATACGCAATCACCAATAAAAAAGCCGGCGATCACCCAGCAGGCACATCAAGCCTCCTAAAACCAACCTGGAATAGACAAAAAAAGGGGGCAATCATAGAAAACAAAGATCCGCCCCCCCAAACAGGAAAAGCATTAAAAAAAACGCGATCCTGTTTTTTGTCCTTACTGCCGGTGTTGGCCGCCGCAAGGAATAAAAAAGAGTAGGGCGGTGGCCCCGGACGAGAGATACATGACGACGTGTCGAATTATCCAAGTTGCAGCGGCTGCCCCGGACGAGAGATACATGACAACGAATCGAAGTATTCACGCTGCGGCGACGGCCCCGTACGAGAGATATATGACGACGAATCGAGGTATCCACGCTGCGGCGGCGCACCCTAAACATGTCGCTTTCGTTTTCCAGGGGAAAACGCAAATGTGCTCGATTGTTCGAAGATCGAAATTAACACCTTACGCGAAAATGGGTCGCGCGACCACATTTTTTTTAGCTCAGTGGCAAACAAGCTCACAATGTCATCCGGGGCGCGGGTTCGAGCCCCGAAGAAGCCTAAGTTTTTTTCCTTTTTTTTTTTTTTGGAATTCTTGTTTCTTATTGCTTTTTAAACTTCTGGTTTGCAGGACGGTGTGCGAGTTCTGCAATCGCACTGATTCCATCTGTTTCGTGGTGTGTGCGGCTGCGGCTGCGGTGGTGGCCGCGTGAGAGTGAGTGAGAGAGCGCCATGCACCGCCCGCACACACACTCGTCTTTCACCCACTCTCTGTGTGCGTCCCCTTGCATGGACTCTCGCCCTCACCT
>NW_900113.1:0-900 GCF_000209065.1 Trypanosoma cruzi | reverse complement strand
CACTGGCCGAGGAAGTTACTGTGAGCTCACTGCGTAGAGGTCACCGTGTCCGCCGTTGCTCTCTTTCCACCGGCCAACGACCACGCCGGCACTTCCAACAGAGCGGATCGGAGCGTCGACAACGGCAGCCACAGGCGCCAACAAGCCGAGCCCAATGGTGCCCGCTGCGACATTCCAAAGCGCGCTGAGAGCTCCTCTAGCAGTGCAGGGGCAGCACACTTGTGTGCGACGTGGCGTGTGTGTGCATTTGCTTGTGCTTGTGTGTTTGTCAGCGCCTATAATTGCAAAGCAGCTGTGCGGCACAAGAGAGTCAGAAGAAAGCAACGACAGAGAGAAGCGGATAGCACACACGCAAATTACTCATATCATCACACACAAACACACACACACACGCAGCCCGTGGAATGGGTGCTCTCAAGCACAAAACAATGAAAAACAATAAAGGAAAACAAAAAGCCGAACCGTGGGACGACCAGCGCACACACTCTCATTGCTCCCGTAAGGCAAAACACACACACACACAGGGAGAGAGAGAGAGGTCGCCCACTCAATGCAATAAAAACAAAACAAAAACAGTTACGGTGCTCCGCCCATGCAGCCAGGCAGGACGGCAGCGGTGCGTGTCGTGCAAAAGAGAGCACCAACGGGCATGCATGGGTGTGCATGCATATATACAATGGGCACATTATGTGTGTGCTTCGTGGGGTGAGGTGAGGACGAGAGTCCATGCAAGGGGACACACACAGAGAGAGAGAAGGACGAGTGTGTGTGCGGGCGGTGCATGGCGCTCTCTCACTCACTCTCACGCGGCCACCACCGCAGCCGCAGCCGCACACGCAACAACAACAAGAAGAAGCAAAAGAGGGGAGGTGGTGTGGGAGACCGCGGTGCTGCCGTCAC
>NW_900112.1:0-900 GCF_000209065.1 Trypanosoma cruzi | reverse complement strand
GTCCTCCGTGGCCCGCAGGTTTTCGGCAAGCTCCTCGCGCTCAGCGGTCACGGACTCGAGGTTCCTCTCCACCTCGGCCTTCGCGTCCTCCGTGGCCCGCAGGTTTTCGGCAAGCTCCTCGCGCTCAGCGGTCACGGACTCAAGGTTCCTCTCCACCTCGGCCTTCGCGTCCTCCGTGGCCCGCAGGTTTTCGGCAAGCTCCTCGCGCTCAGCGGTCACGGACTCAAGGTTCCTCTCCACCTCGGCCTTCGCGTCCTCCGTGGCCCGCAGGTTTTCGGCAAGCTCCTCGCGCTCAGCGGTCACGGACTCGAGGTTCCTCTCCACCTCGGCCTTCGCGTCCTCCGTGGCCCGCAGGTTTTCGGCAAGCTCCTCGCGCTCAGCGGTCACGGACTCGAGGTTCCTCTCCACCTCGGCCTTCGCGTCCTCCGTGGCCCGCAGGTTTTCGGCAAGCTCCTCGCGCTCAGCGGTCACGGACTCAAGGTTCCTCTCCACCTCGGCCTTCGCGTCCTCCGTGGCCCGCAGGTTTTCGACAAGCTCCTCGCGCTCAGCGGTCACGGACTCGAGGTTCCTCTCCACCTCGGCCTTCGCGTCCTCCGTGGCCCGCAGGTTTTCGACAAGCTCCTCGCGCTCAGCGGTCACGGACTCAAGGTTCCTCTCCACCTCGGCCTTCGCGTCCTCCGTGGCCCGCAGGTTTTCGGCAAGCTCCTCGCGCTCAGCGGTCACGGACTCGAGGTTCCTCTCCACCTCGGCCTTCGCGTCCTCCGTGGCCCGCAGGTTTTCGGCAAGCTCCTCGCGCTCAGCGGTCACGGACTCGAGGTTCCTCTCCACCTCGGCCTTCGCGTCCTCCGTGGCCCGCAGGTTTCGGCAAGCTCCTCGCGCTCAGCGGTCACGGACTCGAGG
>NW_900111.1:0-900 GCF_000209065.1 Trypanosoma cruzi | reverse complement strand
AAGGGCGCCTCAGTCCACGCGGTCACACGGAGCGCACTGTTTCCCCAATAGAACTCATTCGTCGTCCATCCCTTAAAGATGCTTCGTTTAGTGATGGGCCTTCGAACACAATAGAAGAAAATGGACAATGCAGTGGTACTGCGACACCGCCAGCCACAATGATTCTCTCATACCCGGGCAATTCTCCAATTAAGCCTCGTACCCACACAATCAACACACTATATAAAAACCACCCAATCCTTTTCACCAGAAGCCAAACAACCCCTTTCCCTCCCTAATTTCTTCTGTCACTGTTATGTTCGATAGCGTTGAACAGTTCTGAAATCTGTGCGATATACTGTCACCGCACGGGGCTGGTGCACCCGCACCGCATGCTCAGACACAAGCATCCAAAAATACATAAACCCACAATATTTTTAACACAAATCAAGCTGTCTCGTTCACTTTCAATTTCCCAATCTATGTTCCTATTGTTATTTATTTTATTGCACACTTCGGAGAGCTTCGTCCATTGAAAATTCTCCGGACGATATTAACACTTGGTACTGGCGCACCTTCTCCCTCCAGAACGCCGCTATTTCATAGTGTTCCGCGTCGCTCACATTATTGGAATCGACAACATCACATCTCTGCCAGTCATTCATCGGCGTGCTGTCTGCCTGCTGCACATAAATAATCCCCCACGACATGTCTTGGGATGATTCCTCCCAACCATTACAATATGCCGCCAGGCACTCAGTGAACTGCCTCACAGTGCTGGCGGTGGTGTGGTGTCCACCCGCCGTAGTCATCCGCAGCGCAACCATAGTCATTGGATTGGGCACCGAGAAAAAAAAGGCGTCCACCAGCGGAAAGTTTGCGACCGCCGGTTTGTACAGCACCCCGTACTTTATTTACGGA
>NW_900110.1:0-900 GCF_000209065.1 Trypanosoma cruzi | reverse complement strand
CATCGGGGGGAAATTGGCGACACTAAAATTCATAAGGGCCGGCGTATTTATGCGTCGTCACATTCATCGTGAAGGCAACGGTGGCCCCTTCCTCTTCCGTTGCACAGCTGGCAGCACAGCTGCTACATGTGTGCGCCGCATTAGCTACATGACACACAGCACCCAGCTCACCATTCCTGCTATGCATGCGCACATCAAAGCCACTGAAAGTGTAATTCTCATGCTGAGCCTCAGCACCGGCAGCAGAACACTTCCACACACACACACACACACACGCGATAGCTCAGGCTGCCGTCACTCGGAGCACACGACACATCCACCGGCACAACCACCGCATCCGCATCACCAGATACATCTCCAGGAATCCCAGCAGCCGTCACGCACACGGAGCGAGCACCCACCACACATTCACACGGAGCAAGCGAACCCTCATCCATCCATGACGCGGCACAAAAACCTACAGCCATCCCGCCCTCAATGGGATTTGGAGCCCAACTCAACGCAGCCACACGCAGTGCATCACACCCGCAGGAAAAGAGAGTCGGGCTGCGCACTCCTTCCACCTCCCTCCTCCTCATGGCCACGGAAGAAGACAATAGCCGCCACGCGCAACTGCCAGCATGCACTACAAAAGAAGCATCCAAATCCGCTGCAATGTGCATCTTGTGTGTGTGGTTGTGTGTGCCTGCAGAAACACAAAACAAAGACGTGGAAAAAAGGGAACAGAGCATGCGGAGAGACACACAAAAATGTACAGCGGAGACGCATGGCAGAAACAACTAGAAGACCGCTCAAACTCATGAATTGCCGCTGCCTGGGCTGCGGCAATTCACACAAGATTTATTCAAAACAAAAAAAGAACGTTCCCCTTCGTCTTATGTAAAACCCATCACACAAAAT
>NW_900109.1:0-900 GCF_000209065.1 Trypanosoma cruzi | reverse complement strand
GTTTGCGTGTTCACACACTGGACACCAAACAACCCTGAACTATCCGCTGCTTGGAGGAATTTCGCGAGCTCTTGCCCACACGGGTGCTGCACTCGGCTGATCGATTTCGAGCGGCTGCAGCAGCACACGTTGTGGTCCAAATTTTTGTTTCCGATTGTGAATGGTGGGAGTCAGAGGCACTCTCTGTCACTATCTGTTTGCGTGTTCACACACTGGACACCAAACAACCCTGAACTATCCGCTGCTTGGAGGAATTTCGCGAGCTCTTGCCCACAAGGGTGCTGCACTCGGCTGATCGTTTTCGAGCGGCTGCTGCATCACACGTTGTGGTCCAAATTTTTGTTTCCGATTGTGAATGGTGGGAGTCAGAGACACTCTCTGTCAATATCTGTTTGCGTGTTCACACACTGGACACCAAACAACCCTGAACTATCCGCTGCTTGGAGGAATTTCGCGAGCTCTTGCCCACAAGGGTGCTGCACTCGGCTGATCGTTTTCGAGCGGCTGCTGCAGCACACGTTGTGGTCCAAATTTTTGTTTCCGATTGTGAATGGTGGGAGTCAGAGACACTCTCCGTCAATATCTGTTTGCGTGTTCACACACTGGACACCAAACAACCCTGAACTATCCGCTGCTTGGAGGAATTTCGCGAGCTCTTGCCCACACGGGTGCTGCACTCGGCTGATCGATTTCGAGCGGCTGCTGCATCACACGTTGTGGTCCAAATTTTTGTTTCCGATTGTGAATGGTGGGAGTCAGAGGCACTCTCTGTCACTATCTGTTTGCGTGTTCACACACTGGACACCAGAGAACCCTGAACTATCCGCTGCTTGGAGGAATTTCGCGAGCTCTTGCCCACAAGGGTGCTGCACTCGGCTGATCGATTTCGAGCGGCTGCAG
>NW_900108.1:0-900 GCF_000209065.1 Trypanosoma cruzi | reverse complement strand
CCTGCAAACCAGAAGTTAAAAGAGCAATATGAAACAAGAATTCAAAAAAAAATGGAAAAAACTTAGGCTTCTGCGGGAATCGAACCCGCGTCCCCGGATGACATTGTGAGCGTGTTTGCCACTGAGCTATAAAAATGCGGTCGCGCGACCCCTTTTCACGTAAAGTATTAATTTCGATCTTCGAACAATCGAGCACATTTGCGTTGTCCCCTGGAAAACGAAAACGACATGTTTAGGGTGCGCCGCCGCAGCGTGGTTACTACGATAAGTTCGTCATATATCTCTCGTACGGGGCCGCAGCCGCAGCGTGGTTACTACGATTCGTCGTCATATATCTCTCGTACGGGGCCGCAGCCGCAGCGTGGTTACTACGATTCGTCGTGTTGTATCCAACGTCCGGGGCAGCCGCTGCAACTTGGATAATTCGACACGTCGTCCTGTATCTAACGTCCGGGGCAGCCGCTGCAAACTTGGATAATTCGACACGTCGTGTTGTATCCAACGTCCGGGGCCACCGCCCTACCATTTTTTATTTCTTGCAGCGGCCAACCCCGGCAGTAAGGACAAAAAAAAGAATCGCGTTTTCTTTAATGTTTTTCCTGTTTGGGGGCGGGGATCTTTGTTTTCTATGATTGTCTCTTTTTTTTTGTCTGTTCCAGGTTGGTTTTTAGGAGGCTTGATGTGCCTGCTGGGTGATCGCCGGCTTTTTTATTGGTGATTGCGTATTTTTGGCTTACCGGTGTGCCGCTCAGCGCCATTTTGTTTTACTTCTTTTCCGCTTATTGGGGCGTGTTGTTATTCGTCACGCGTCAGCACACACCGAGCAACATGTCAAAAAAAAACAAAATGCAGGCTTTTCCCCCCTCGCGAGGGCCTCCGCAGCCACAATCCTGTGCGTGC
>NW_900107.1:0-900 GCF_000209065.1 Trypanosoma cruzi | reverse complement strand
CGCGTGATGAAATTCCACAGTTTCCTGTCAGTCTGACGACGAAAACGCGTGAGGACGCAATTCCCGACTCAGCTCACACTGAAGTGCTTTGCTTTACACCCCCATCTTTCTTTTTTTTTCTTTTTCTTTTTTTCTTTCTTTGTCCCTCTGCTCTCGCTGCGCGGTTTTGCGGCCCAGCGACGCGCACGCCCGCACACACACACACGCGCTACGATGGAGACATGTTGTTCGAGGTCCAAACAGTTTGAGCGACGCATTGAGAACGGAACAATAAAAATCACCTTTCGGCTGAGCGCCCGCTCCCCTCCCTCCCACTTCCTGCTATTGTTGTCGTTTTTCTTTCTTGCGCAACGGCGCGCACGTAACATCCTGCCCTGTCTGGCGCCCTGCCTGTGCAAACGGTTGGTGGCGGGCCCGCCCGAAAGCGCAAGAGAGAGAAAGAGAAAGAGAGGGCCGAATTGCCCGGAGGTGGGTTGTGGTGGGCGCACGCCGCTGCTGATGGAAGCAACCAACTCTTGTGCGCGAGGGCGCGTGGCCCCGTGAACGCGCTTGCGTGATGGCCAAAAACAAACTCAACAGGTCTGACAGCCGCCCCGCCCGCCGCAACCTCGCCGGCTGGCCCCCGCGCCTCCCCTCGCATGGCCAGGAAAGGCGCGTCTTGAGACCCACCGCTCCGTGACGCTGGGCGCTTGGGTGCATCGGCGCCCCGAGAAAGAGACACGCCGGTCGTGAAGCGCAGCGACCCTTGGGCCGGTGGCGCGCTGTCGGTGCCGCGCGTGGCGCCACTGCCCGGTTGCGCGAGAGTTTGCGGTGACGGTGCGCGCGTCGAGGCTCCCTCCCCAGTTCGGGAAACGATGGGAAAAAACAAAACCAAAGAGGACGCGCACGGGTAGAGATGCG
>NW_900106.1:0-900 GCF_000209065.1 Trypanosoma cruzi | reverse complement strand
GGTGAGGGCGAGAGTCCATGCAAGGGGACACACACAGAGAGTGGGTGAAAGACGAGTGTGTGTGCGGGCGGTGCATGGCGCTCTCTCACTCACTCTCACGCGGCCACCACCGCAGCCGCAGCCGCACACACCACGAAACTGATGGAATCAGTGCGATTGCAGAACTCGCACACCGTCCTGCAAACCAGAAGTTTAAAAAGCAATAAGAAACAAGAATTCCAAAAAAAAAAAAAGGAAAAAAACTTAGGCTTCTTCGGGGCTCGAACCCGCGCCCCGGATGACATTGTGAGCTTGTTTGCCACTGAGCTAAAAAAAATGTGGTCGCGCGACCCATTTTCACGTAAGGTGTTAATTTCGATCTTCGAACAATCGAGCACATTTGCGTTGTCCCCTGGAAAGCGAAAGCGACATGTTTAGGGTGCGCCGCCGCAGCGTGGATACCTCGATTCGTCGTCATATATCTCTCGTACGGGGCCGCAGCCGCAGCGTGAATACTTCGATTCGTCGTCATATATCTCTCGTACGGGGCCGCAGCCGCAGCGTGAATACTTCGATTCGTCGTCATATATCTCTCGTTCGGGGCGGACCGCCGCAACTTGGATAATTCGACACGTCGTCATGTATCTCTCGTCCGGGGCAGCCGCTGCAACTTGGATAATTCGACACGTCGTCATGTATCTGTCGTCCGGGGCCACCGCCCTACTCTTTTTTATTCCTTGCGGCGGCCAACCCCGGCAGTAAGGACAAAAAACAGGATCGCGTTTTTTTTAATGCTTTTCCTGTTTGGGGGGGCGGATCTTTGTTTTCTATGATTGCCCCCTCCTTTTTTTTGTCTATTCCAGGTTGGTTTTAGGAGGCTTGATGTGCCTGCTGGGTGATCGCCGGCTTTTTTATTGGTGA
>NW_900105.1:0-900 GCF_000209065.1 Trypanosoma cruzi | reverse complement strand
TTTGCATTTGTGCGTCCTCAATGGAATAACGGGATTCTTGGAAATGTTTTACTGCCTCCAGATGCTGTCGTTTTACGTTTACTTCTTTCTTTCTTTATTGCATTTGTTTATTTGCCTCATATTTTTTTTTCCCCCTTTTTGTCGTTGCCGCTGCGGTGTTGGATGGAAGAGAAGGTGCTCAGGAATAGAGCGGATTTGTCCATTTCCTTGCTTTTTCTGTGTGTGTGTGTGTGTGTGTTTAGTGCACACGGTATTATATTTCCGCTGCAAGGTGAGGGGGGAGGAGTATTCGTGCAAATGGCCTCAGAGGAGCCTCTCAATGAAATCCCGGGCGAGTGCCCAACACCAGGCGACCTCGGCCATGCCGGCTGGAACATTCTCCACACGGCGGGCGCCGTGTATCCATACAAGCCTTCCCCTCTTCAACAGGAGGCATTTCGTAGCTTTCTTTACAGCTGGTCACATGTGTACGCCTGTAGCCACTGCAGCTACCACATGCGGCGCTACTTGAAGCGCAACCCGCCGGTGGTTACCGATAAATTGGCTCTGAATCGTTACCTCTGCGAGTTTCACAACACCGTCAACAAGAACCTTGCGAAACCCGTCTACAACTGTGACCCCATGGTTGTTCTCCGACGCTGGCACCCGACCTTTCCCGATATGGAGGATCAGCCGACGATCGAGGAGCAGATTGCCGAGCAGCAACGACTGGAGCAGGCGGAGGCACAGAAGCAGCAAGAAACAGTTGCATGCGTGCCATGCGTATGGGTGTGTCTGGGATGCGTGCCAAGTGACGGATGTGGGGCACAACGCGGAGCACACAGCAGGGCAGCAGAAGCAAATAAAGCAAAACACAATCATTATTTTCTCCTATTTATTACATCGGACCACAACACACGC
>NW_900104.1:0-900 GCF_000209065.1 Trypanosoma cruzi | reverse complement strand
CCCTGCTACACAACGCCGAGAGGAACAAGGCAAACCTGTGGGCGACGCTGCCGGGCGACGGCGGCGTGACGAAGGGCGGCATCATTCTCTCCGGCCACACGGACGTGGTCCCGGTGGACGGGCAGAGGTGGGACAGCGATCCGTTTACGCTGACGGAGCGGGATGGGAAACTGTACGGTCGCGGCACGTCCGACATGAAGGGCTTTGTTGCCGTGTGCATGTCTCTGGCCCCCGAGCTCCTCAAGATGAAGCGCGCGAAGCCGATCCACTTTGCGTGGTCGTACGACGAGGAGGTGAGCTGTCTCGGCGGCATGGAGCTGGCGGAGTTTGCGCGGGACCACGACGTCAGGGCGGAAGGCTGCATCATTGGGGAGCCGACCGGCATGACTGTGGTGATTGCTCACAAGGGCACCTCCCACTTTTGGGTGCGTGTGCGGGGCAAGGCGGCGCATTCGTCGCTCGCGCTGACGGGTGAAAGCTGCAACGCCATCGACTACGCCACAAAACTCATTACGAAGCTGCGCGAGATTGCGGAGGAGTACCGCCGGAACGGCACCCGGCATGACTTCCAGGTGCCGTTCTCAACGCTGTCGACGAACCTCATCAGTGGCGGCAACGCCTCGAACACCGTGCCCGCGGAGTGCGAGTTCCTCTTCGAGTTTCGAGCGCTTCCCAACGAGACTGTCTCCAAGATGATGCAGCAGGTGCGGTCGTACGTGGAGACGCAGCTTCTCCCGGCCATGAAGGCGGAGTTTGAGGACGCTGAAATTGTTATCACGCCGCGGGATGAAACGCCGTCGTTTGAGGGCAGTGAGGAGGCGCCCATCACCAAGCTGGCATGCGCCATTAACAATGATTACAAGGTCTGGAAAAAAAACTATGCACGGAGGCGGGCCACTA
>NW_900103.1:0-900 GCF_000209065.1 Trypanosoma cruzi | reverse complement strand
GCGGCTGCGGTGGTGGCCGCGTGAGAGTGAGTGTGAGAGAGCCATGCACCGCCCGCATACACACACTTCCTTCTCTCTCTGTGTGTGTGTCCCCTTGCATGGACTCTCGTCGTCGCCTCACCCCACGAAGCACACACAATAATGTGCCCATTGTATATATGCATGCACACCCATGCAGGCCCGTTGGTGCTCTCTTTTGCACGACACGCACCGCTGCCGTCCTGCCTGGCTGCATGGGCGGAGCACCGTAACTGTTTCTGTTTTGTTTTCATTGCATTGAGTGGGCGACCTCTCTCTCTCTCCCTGTGTGTGTGTTTTGCTTTACGGGAGCAATGAGAGTGTGTGTGCGCTGGTAGTCCCACGCTTCGGCTTTTTGTTTTGTTTTTCTTTTTGATTTTGTGGTTGACTGCACCCATTCCGCGGCTGCGTGTGTGTGTGTGTGATGATATGAGTAATTTGCGTGTGTGCTATCTGCCTCTCTCTGCCGTTGCTTTCTTCAGACTCTCTTGTGGCGCACAGCTGCTCTGCAAGTATAGGCGCTGACAAACACACACACACATGCACACACATGCCGTGCTTAAAACGCTGAGAATGCACGCACGCACAGGATTGTGGCTGCCGAGGCCCTCGCGATGGGGAAAAAACCTGCATTTTTTTTTTTTGACATGTTGCTCGGTGTGTGCTGACGCGTGACGAATAACAACACGCCCCAATAAGCAGAAAAGAAGTAAAACAAAATGGCGCTGAGCGGCACACCGGTAAGCCAAAAATACGCAATCACCAATAAAAAAGCCGGCGATCACCCAGCAGGCACATCAAGCGTCCTCAAAACCAACCTGGAACAGACAAAAAAAAAGAGGCAATCATAGAAAACAAAGATCCCCGCCCCCAAACAGGAAA
>NW_900102.1:0-900 GCF_000209065.1 Trypanosoma cruzi | reverse complement strand
AAGGCCGGATGCCGCATAAAATGTGAGGGATGTTGTGTGGGCTGGTGGAGTAATACGATTTTTTTTCTTTTTTTCATTACATTTTTTACTTGTGCAGGTAATATTCATACGCACGTGATCGTCTTGTGCTGCATGGCACACGAAATGGAAGTCCTGCCGATTCATTTTAGTTTCCTTTTTTTCTTTTTTAAAAAATCCCTGCGGACTTCTTTTCTTCCGTTCCGTGTCCACTGTCACTTTGTGCCTCCGTGTGTCGTTGAGTGCCCTTCTGCTGGCTGTGTTTCCGAACTGCCCTCATACCTTTTTCTTCTTTTCTGCTAGAGGCACCGATGGTTTGCGACGACGATTGTTTGTGCTACCCATTGCGATGGCACGAGGGTGACTGGGCATCCTGCCCCGGCATGCTGAGTGCACTCGGAGGGGAGCGGATGGTGTGCGCCGTGCCGCATTTGTGAGTGTGGGACGCCACCCGCCAAAACCTGCTGTGAGGTGCGCTGCCAATTTGTCAGAGCGGAGAGAAGTAAAGGGCTGCGCCGTGGTATTGGACGCGCCTCGTTCGTTTCTTTGCGGCCGCGTGCGTGCTGTGTGCGCATGGCTCTATCTTGCGGTGCGGCGTGGATGGCGTTGCTTCTGCGTGTGCCCTCGTGCATGCGCTGTGCGGCGGACTTCGTTCCCCATGACGCCGTCCTTGTGCGTGGAAGAGTGGAGGGAGCGGGGGGACGTGAGGAACTGAGTGTGGGTGACAGCCGACTCCTCCACGCAAATCGACGTCTTCCACAGAGGCGGCGCCTCGCTTAGCGTCCCCTCATGGGACCCAGACCGTGGACTGAGAGGGTGAGAGGGTTTGCTGAAGGAGGAAAACGAGATGCACTTGATGACGGCCAACCTGATCGGCTTGTG
>NW_900101.1:0-900 GCF_000209065.1 Trypanosoma cruzi | reverse complement strand
TTAGACCACAGCGTGTGGTGCAGCAGCCGCTCGAAAACGATCCGCCGACTGCAGCACCCTTGTGGGCAAGAGCTCGCGAAATTCCTCCAAGCAGCGGATAATCAGGGGTTGTTTGGTGTCCAGTGTGTGCACACGCAAACATACATTGAAAGAGAGTGTCTCTGACTCCCGCCATTCATAATTCGAAACAAAAATTTAGACCACAGCGTGTGGTGCAGCAGCCGCTCGAAAACGATCCGCCGAGTGCAGCACCATTGTGGGCAAGAGCTCGCGAAACTCCTCCAAGAAGCGGATAATTCAGGGTTGTTTGGTGTCCAGTGTGTGCACACGCAAACATACATTGAAAGAGAGTGCCTCTGACTCCCGCCATTCATAATTCAAGACAAAAATTTAGACAACAACGTGTGGTGCAGCAGCCGCTCGAAAACGATCCGCCGAGTGCAGCACCATTGTGGGCAAGAGCTCGCGAAACTCCTCCAAGAAGCGGATAATTCAGGGTTGTTTGGTGTCCAGTGTGTGCACACGCAAACATACATTGAAGGAGAGTGCCTCTGACTCCCGCCATTCATAATTCAAGACAAAAATTTAGACAACAACGTGTGGTGCAGCAGCCGCTCGAAAACGATCCGCCGAGTGCAGCACCATTGTGGGCAAGAGCTCGCGAAACTCCTCCAAGAAGCGGATAATTCAGGGTTGTTTGGTGTCCAGTGTGTGCACACGCAAACATACATTGAAAGAGAGTGCCTCTGACTCCCGCCATTCATAATTCGAAACAAAAATTTAGACCACAGCGTGTGGTGCAGCAGCCGCTCGAAAACGATCCGCCGACTGCAGCACCATTGTGGGCAAGAGCTCGCGAAATTCCTCCAAGAAGCGGATAATTCAGGGTTGTTTGGTGTC
>NW_900100.1:0-900 GCF_000209065.1 Trypanosoma cruzi | reverse complement strand
AGGGGACACACACAGAGAGTGGGTGAAAGACGAGTGTGTGTGCGGGCGGTGCATGGCGCTCTCTCACTCACTCTCACGCGGCCACCACCGCAGCCGCAGCCGCACACACCACGAAAACTGATGGAATCAGTGCGATTGCAGAACTCGCACACCGTCCTGCAAACCAGAAGTTTAAAAAGCAATAAGAAACAAGAATTCCAAAAAAAAAAAAAGGAAAAAAACTTAGGCTTCTTCGGGGCTCGAACCCGCGCCCCGGATGAAATTGTGAGCTTGTTTTGCCACTGAGCTAAAAAAAATGTGGTCGCGCGACCCATTTTCACGTAAGGTGTTAATTTCGATCTTCGAACAATCGAGCACATTTGCGTTGTCCCCTGGAAAACGAAAGCGACATGTTTAGGGTGCGCCGCCGCAGCGTGGATACCTCGATTCGTCGTCATATATCTCTCGTACGGGGCCGCAGCCGCAGCGTGAATACTTCGATTCGTCGTCATATATCTGTCGTACGGGGCCGTCGCCGCAGCGTGGATACATCGATTCGTTGTCATGTATCTCTCGTTCGGGGCGGACCGCCGCAACTTGGATAATTCGACACGTCGTCATGTATCTCTCGTCCGGGGCAGCCGCTGCAACTTGGATAATTCGACACGTCGTCATGTATCTGTCGTCCGGGGCCACCGCCCTACTCTTTTTTATTCCTTGCGGCGGCCAACCCCGGCAGTAAGGACAAAAAACAGGATCGCGTTTTTTTTAATGCTTTTCCTGTTTGGGGGGGCGGATCTTTGTTTTCTATGATTGCCCCCCCCCTTTTTTTGTCTATTCCAGGTTGGTTTTAGGAGGCTTGATGTGCCTGCTGGGTGATCGCCGGCTTTTTTATTGGTGATTGCGTATTTTTGGCTTACC
>NW_900099.1:0-900 GCF_000209065.1 Trypanosoma cruzi | reverse complement strand
AACAAAAATTTGGACCACAACGTGTGATGCAGCAGCCGCTCGAAAACGATCAGCCGAGTGCAGCACCCGTGTGGGCAAGAGCTCGCGAAATTCCTCCAAGCAGCGGATAGTTCAGGGTTGTTTGGTGTCCAGTGTGTGAACACGCAAACAGATATTGACAGAGAGTGCCTCTGACTCCCACCATTCACAATCGGAAACAAAAATTTGGACCACAACGTGTGATGCAGCAGCCGCTCGAAAACGATCAGCCGAGTGCAGCACCCGTGTGGGCAAGAGCTCGCGAAATTCCTCCAAGCAGCGGATAATTCAGGGTTGTTTGGTGTCCAGTGTGTGAACACGCAAACAGATATTGACAGAGAGTGCCTCTGACTCCCACCATTCACAATCGGAAACAAAAATTTGGACCACAACGTGTGATGCAGCAGCCGCTCGAAAACGATCAGCCGAGTGCAGCACCCGTGTGGGCAAGAGCTCGCGAAATTCCTCCAAGCAGCGGATAGTTCAGGGTTGTTTGGTGTCCAGTGTGTGAACACGCAAACAGATATTGACAGAGAGTGCCTCTGACTCCCACCATTCATAATTGGAAACAAATATTTAGACCACAACGTGTGATGCAGCGGCCGCTCGAAAACGATCAGCCGAGTGCAGCACCCGTGTGGGCAAGAGCTCGCGAAATTCCTCCAAGCAGCGGATAGTTCAGGGTTGTTTGGTGTCCAGTGTGTGAACAAGCAAACAGATATTGACAGAGACAGCCTCTGACTCCCACCATTCACAATCGGAAACAAAAATTTAAACCACAACGTGTGATGCAGCAGCCGCTCGAAAACGATCAGCCGAGTGCAGCACCCGTGTGGGCAAGAGCTCGCGAAATCCTCCAAGCAGCGGATAGTTCAGGGTTGT
>NW_900098.1:0-900 GCF_000209065.1 Trypanosoma cruzi | reverse complement strand
TTACTTCTTTTCTGCTTATTGGGGCGTGTTGTTATTCTTCACGCGTCAGCACACACCGAGCAACATGTCAAAAAAAAAAAATGCAGGTTTTTTCCCCCTCGCGAGGGCCTCGGCAGCCACAATCCTGTGCGTGCGTGCATTCTCAGCGTTTTAAGCACGGCATGTGTGTGCATGTGTGTGTGTGTTTGTCAGCGCCTATACTTGCAGAGCAGCTGTGCGCCACAAGAGAGTCTGAAGAAAGCAACGGCAGAGAGAGGCAGATAAGCACACACGCAAATTACTCATATCATCACACACACACACACGCAGCCGCGGAATGGGTGCACTCAACCACAAAATCAAAAAGAAAAACAAAACAAAAAGCCGAAGCGTGGGACTACCAGCGCACACACACTCTCATTGCTCCCGTAAAGCAAAACACACACACAGGGAGAGAGAGAGAGGTCGCCCACTCAATGCAATGAAAACAAAACAGAAACAGTTACGGTGCTCCGCCCATGCAGCCAGGCAGGACGGCAGCGGTGCGTGTCGTGCAAAAGAGAGCACCAACGGGCCTGCATGGGTGTGCATGCATATATACAATGGGCACATTATTGTGTGTGCTTCGTGGGGTGAGGCGACGACGAGAGTCCATGCAAGGGGACACACACACAGAGAGAGAAGGAAGTGTGTGTATGCGGGCGGTGCATGGCTCTCTCACACTCACTCTCACGCGGCCACCACCGCAGCAGCCGTACACGCAACAGCTAGAAGAAACAGAGGAGGGGAGGTGGTGTGGGAAACCGCGGTGCCGCCGTCACTGTTGCCAGGCGTCACCGTATCGTTTGTTTTAGCGGTGACCGTTTTCAGTGTTTTTGATGCTGGTTAATTGGCTTTAGTACCGAACGTTGACATTACCGT
>NW_900097.1:0-900 GCF_000209065.1 Trypanosoma cruzi | reverse complement strand
GGCGGCATTGTGCTTGGCGAGCGCCTCGCTGTGTCCAACTCTGTGCTGCGCTTTGTGGGCGTCGAGGGGTCTGTTGCGTCGTCGCTGGTGCGCTGCGACGGTGGGACGGTCGGTGCCGGCGGGTGGCTGGACATGCTCGACGTGTGGGCGGTGGGCGAGGCGTCGTCTGTGGCATCGCTGTTGGGGGTGACGCTGAGCGGCGGCACCGTGTCGATTGTGCGCTGCGCTGCCACCGGCGCGACGCTTGTCTCCGGGCTGGCGATCACGAGCGGCGTCGTGTCGGTGCAGTGCAACCGTGCCGGCGGCCGGGTGCTGCGGAGCAGCGGCGACTACCGCATGGCCGGCCTGCCCTCCGTGAGCGTGGTGCCGTGCGACGGTTGTGTGGCAGCGCTGGCGTGCTTTGATGCGCTGACGGCGTCGTTCTCCGACTGCGTGTGCAGCTGCCGTGCCGGCGGCGTGGGCGAGGCGTGCCTGCCGTTCGACGTGCCGCCTGCGAGGTCCGGTGGCGGTGGTGGCGGTGCGCAGGGCTGCGTGAGTGGCGTGACGCTGACGGAGTCCGTGGCGGTTGGTGGCTGGCGTGCGACGGCGTGCTTCGACTCGGTGGTGTTCAGCGGGCCGATCACCGTGACGGTGGACCTGCGCTCGATGGACACGTTCGCTGACGCGCTGAACGTGACGCTGCGCCACTGCGTGCTTGCGGGTGGCGCGCAGCTGCGGATTGGCGGCCTCAGTGAGAGCACGGCGCGCCTGATGCCCCGGGCCCTCGTCGACATGACGAATGTGACGTCGCTGGAGGGCACGATGGTTCTGCATGGCGCGATGCCGCTGCACTCGAGTGTGCTGCTGGCGAACTCAACGCTGCGTGCGACGGTTGGCGGGTCGCAGTACGTGCCGACGACC
>NW_900096.1:0-900 GCF_000209065.1 Trypanosoma cruzi | reverse complement strand
TCTACCGCATTCTCAACGCAGGCGGCGGGGTCGTGGGCATCCCCAACATTCTTTTTTTTGGCGTGGAGGGCGAGTTCAACGTGATGGTGATGGACCTGCTGGGACCCTCGCTCGAGGACCTTTTCAGCTTCTGTGATAGGAAGCTGTCGCTGAAGACAACGCTGATGCTGGCGGAGCAGATGATTGCGCGCATCGAGTTTGTCCACAGCAAGAGCGTCATCCACCGTGACATGAAGCCGGACAATTTCTTGATGGGCACCGGGAAGAAGGGGCACCACGTCTACGTCGTTGATTTTGGTCTCGCCAAGAAGTACCGCGACCCCCGCACGCACCAGCACATCCCGTACAAGGAGGGGAAAAGCCTGACGGGAACGGCACGGTACTGCTCGATCAACACGCATCTTGGCATTGAGCAGAGCCGTCGCGACGACCTGGAGGGCATCGGCTACATCCTGATGTATTTCTTGCGTGGCTCACTGCCGTGGCAGGGCCTGAAAGCGCACACGAAGCAGGAAAAGTACTCTCGCATATCCGAGCGCAAGCAGACAACGCCCGTGGAGACGCTGTGCAAGGGCTTTCCCGCGGAGTTTGCCGCGTACCTCAACTACACCCGAGGCCTGCGCTTCGAGGACAAGCCGGACTACAGCTACCTGAAACGGCTCTTCCGAGAGCTCTTCATTAGGGAGGGGTACCACGTGGACTACGTGTTTGACTGGACGCTGAAGCGCATCCACGAGAACCTGAAGGCGGAGGGGTCCGGCCAGCAGGAACAAAAACAGCAGCAGCAGCAACAACGAGAGCGGGGGGATGTAGAGCAGGCGTAGTCCACCTGCACAGTCCGGGACCCTTGTTCCGCGCACTGTTTGTACGACGTCTTTGGACGTCCCACACGCTCCATTG
>NW_900095.1:0-900 GCF_000209065.1 Trypanosoma cruzi | reverse complement strand
GTGGTCTAAATTTTTGTTTCGAATTATGAATGGTGGTGGTCAGAGGCACTCTCTTTCAATGTCTGTTTGCGTGTTCACACACTGGACGCCAAACAACCCTGAACTATCCGCTGCTTGGAGGAATGTCGCGAGATCTTGCCCACAAGGGTGCTGCACTCGGAGGATCGTTTTCGAGCGGCTGCTGCACCACAGGCTGTGGTCTAAATTTTTGTTTCGAATTATGAATGGTGGTGGTCAGAGGCACTCTCTTTCAATGTCTGTTTGCGTGTTCACACACTGGACGCCAAACAACCCTGAACTATCCGCTGCTTGGAGGAATGTCGCGAGATCTTGCCCACAAGGGTGCTGCAGTCGGATAATCGTTTTCGAGCGGCTGCTGCACCACACGCTGTGGTCTAAATTTTTGTTTCGAATTATGAATGGTGGTGGTCAGAGGCACTCTCTTTCAATGTCTGTTTGCGTGTTCACACACTGGACGCCAAACAACCCTGAACTATCCGCTGCTTGGAGGAATGTCGCGAGATCTTGCCCACAAGGGTGCTGCACTCGGCGGATCGTTTTCGAGCGGCTGCTGCACCACACGCTGTGGTCTAAATTTTTGTTTCGAATTATGAATGGTGGTGGTCAGAGGCACTCTCTTTCAATGTCTGTTTGCGTGTTCACACACTGGACGCCAAACAACCCTGAACTATCCGCTGCTTGGAGGAATGTCGCGAGATCTTGCCCACAAGGGTGCTGCAGTCGGATAATCGTTTTCGAGCGGCTGCTGCACCACAGGCTGTGGTCTAAATTTTTGTTTCGAATTATGAATGGTGGTGGTCAGAGGCACTCTCTTTCAATGTCTGTTTGCGTGTTCACACACTGGACGCCAAACAACCCTGAACTATCCGCTGCTGGAGG
>NW_900094.1:0-900 GCF_000209065.1 Trypanosoma cruzi | reverse complement strand
AGCTGAAGGCCGCACGCAAGTGACAGGTGTGATGGCGATGATGATGACTGGCCGTGTGCTGCTGGTGTGTGCCCTCTGCGTGCTGTGGTGCGGTGCCGGCGGTGTTTATGCGAGGGACGGGGAGAACAACGCACAGGGTGGCTGCATGGTGCCGGGAGGGTTTGGAAAGAAAGCATCGTATTTGGCGAGTGGATGTGATAAAAACGCGCCGACGCTCTCTTTGCGTTCAGTTTTGCCTATTCTTGTCATATAGGCCGGAGATTCTGAAGGTGTCCCTTCCAAGGAAAATAATGGTAAAAATTTAAATTTAGTTGATGGAGTTGCTGGTCCCGACATCACTGCAGGAGTAGGAGGTGGTGGAAGCGATGGTCGAGGCGGTGTAAATTCTGGTGGACAAGAAGGTGCTGGCAGCAGTCATGCTGGTTTTGTGCCTGGCGCTGGTTACTCTCCTCCTGCTGGTGGCCCTGCTTCCGGTGGTGGTTCTTCACCTGACCGTAGTGCTACCACGGAGACCAGTGTCAGTCTTTCATCCACCTCGCAACGTGAAGCCCAACAAGAACTTTTGCAAAGTGATGAAACAAAGGAGAGTCAACACGCCCAGTTGCTCGACGGAAAGGCACCGGATACGCCCGCCGCTGAAAAGCAGTCACGGGGCTCTGATACAACAAGGGGCCAGGGTGTTGGCGACACTTCTACATTGAGCGGAAAAGAACAGCACTCTTCGGAAGAAGCAATGAAAAACGACGGGGATCCAGACACTCTTCAAACAGTTATGTCACCAGAAGATCCAAATAAAGAATTACAAGAAAAAGGAAAAGCCTCGCTGGAATTATCAAACGCCCCTCTGCCGAAACCCAAAACCGATCATCAAAAAACGAATCCAGAAAAAGAGAAGAATGG
>NW_900093.1:0-900 GCF_000209065.1 Trypanosoma cruzi | reverse complement strand
TATATGCATGCACACCCATGCAGGCCCGTTGGTGCTCTCTTTTGCACGACACGCACCGCTGCCGTCCTGCCTGGCTGCATGGACGGAGCACCGTAACTGTTTCTGTTTTGTTTTTATTGCATTGAGTGGGCGACCTCTCTCTCTCTCCCTCTGTGTGTGTGTTTTGCTTTACGGGAGTAATGAGAGTGTGTGTGCGCTGGTCGTCCCACGCTTCGGCTTTTTGTTTTGTTTTCCTTTTTGATTTTGTGGTTGAGTGCACCCATTCCGCGGCTGCGTGTGTGTGTGTGTGATGATATGAGTAATTTGCGTGTGTGCTATCTGCCTCTCTCTGCCGTTGCTTTCTTCAGACTCTCTTGTGGCGCACAGCTGCTCCGCAAGTATAGGCGCTGCCAAACACACAAGCACATGCACACACACATGCCGTGTTTAAAACGCTGAGAATGCACGCACGCACAGGATTGTGGCTGCGGAGGCCCTCGCGAGGGGGGAAAAGCCTGCATTTTGTTTTTTTTTGACATGTTGCTCGGTGTGTGCTGACGCGTGACGAATAACAACACGCCCCAATAAGCGGAAAAGAAGTAAAACAAAATGGCGCTGAGCGGCACACCGGTAAGCCAAAAATACGCAATCACCAATAAAAAAGCCGGCGATCACCCAGCAGGCACATCAAGCCTCCTAAAAACCAACCTGGAACAGACAAAAAAAAAGAGACAATCATAGAAAACAAAGATCCCCGCCCCCAAACAGGAAAAACATTAAAGAAAACGCGATTCTTTTTTTTGTCCTTACTGCCGGGGTTGGCCGCTGCAAGAAATAAAAAATGGTAGGGCAGTGGCCCCGGACGTTGGATACAACACGACGTGTCGAATTATCCAAGTTTGCAGCGGCTGCCCCGGACGT
>NW_900092.1:0-900 GCF_000209065.1 Trypanosoma cruzi | reverse complement strand
GGCCACTCCTCATCGGGGAGGGGGCGGCGCAGCGCCCCATGGTGTCTTCATTCCCCCAATTCTACGATGCATCCCTTCCAAGCCCCTCACCTGGTGCTTGCGTCTCTGTTTGCGTGTGTTTATTGCAGGTTTGTGCGTCTTCCGCATCGTCCTATCGTGTCACTCTGTGAAGGTAACAGTGTGCAAGTGTATGTGTAACACTTTTTTGAGGCTTACTGTGGCTTGGCAGGGGGGGAGGGGCTGTTTTTTTTCATCGTTTTTGTTGAGAATTTATTTTACTCTCTTATGTTATTTAGTGTTGCTGTGTTTTGTGTTTTTGACCCATTGTTGTTGTTGTTTTTTTTTTTTTGCTTTATTTTGTGTGTGTGGGTGTTCTGTGAGATGAATGATTAATATACGGTGCTGTTGAGTCTATTATGCCGCCCGGCTTCCGCGTTGGCTGAAGTCCATGCCTGCTGACAGTTTCCTGAACATTGTTTTCTTTTTGTCTTCTTTTTTTGTTGTTTTTTTTGTTTTTATCCTTCTGTGGTTGGAGCGTAGACGGCGACTTTTGTGTTGTCGCCTATGGAGTTCATACATTTACGGGTAGAAAATGTTGCTGGCGATCGCCCGTCGCCGATAAATACTGAGGCCACGGATATTCCCCCACCTCCTCGCTTTCATATGGAAGAATGACGCTGCGTCCTGCGGTGGTGGTGGTGGTGTTGGTGGGGAGGGGAAGCGACGCATTTGGGAGGGGCCGGCGTTGACGCAGTAGGTGGATTTCTTTGTATTGTTTTTACAGCCGTTTTGTGCGGTACGCGTGAAGTGCGACGGCGTCGGTGGGGATGAGTGGAGGCGACATGCCTCGCGGAAGGACTTTTACCCGCATGGGGCGATTGCCCTCGCCGCTCCGCATCT
>NW_900091.1:0-900 GCF_000209065.1 Trypanosoma cruzi | reverse complement strand
GTGGTGCGCGCGTACACGTGAACTTGACATCCTCGATGCTGGATTCTGGCGCATTGGAGTTTGAGGGCGATTTTGGCGTGAGCTCCCAGATACTGGTGGTGGGCAGCACGCTCTTGACGACGTCGAGCCACGCCATTTTATTTGTGAAGTTTTTTCTTGGTGTGAACTCGACGCTGCTGCTACTCGACAACAACTTGGAGGGGAGTAATTGCGCATTATATATTTCCAATGCTGCCGTTGATGGTGGCGGGATCATTGTGAAGGGAAATACGCTGATCACAACGAAGGATCAGGGTATGGAATCATCCGTTTATGCTTATGCTATTGCTTTGAGGAACGGCGGCTACGTTGATGTGGAGAACAACACGATGAGCGCGATCAATGGCGTTTATATTTTTGGGGATACCACCGTGAGCACCGCGGGGCTGCTGCGAGTGGCGGACTGCACCTTTATTGGCAGCACGAAGGTTTTGACTTCTGCGCTGGTGTATTTGTATGGCTCTGTGACACTCGAGGGTGGTGCGCAGTGGCGTGTGGAGGGCAACAGCGTGAGTGCAGCCTCGGTATTAAAAATTCCTCATTTTCAGCACAAAATTCGGCTGTTGGGCAGCGGCACCACGGTGGCGCTTGCACACAACCGCCAGGTGGGCTCGAGTGTTTCTTTCGCCAAACTTCTCCCATCGAGGATTGTCGTGGAGTTACCCGCGCGGTTTGTGGTGGGGTGCAACCTTCGGGGTGATGAGGAGGCGTCGTACGACGGTTTATTTCCGGAGGATGTGGAGGTGTTCAGGTGCGGCACATGCAACGACGATGCGGCGTGCTACATGCCCGGGACGGAGTCGGTGGACCGCGGCTCGTGCTCGTGCAGCTGCAAGGATGGATGGCATGGCGCGTCGTGTC
>NW_900090.1:0-900 GCF_000209065.1 Trypanosoma cruzi | reverse complement strand
TCCCCCGACGCACGCATTCCTCCACGGCGAAAGCATCCTTCCTGCCCTCTGTCCTCCTGCCGAACGCCTCCGCGCATTCCTTCCGCAGCTGAGCGCGCCGCCCGCGATCAAACTCTCAACCGCACCGCCATCACCTCCGCCAGCAACATCGGCCGCCACCACACTAACACCGCACCAGAGCACGCAGAGGGCACACACCAGCAGCACACGGCCAGTCATCATCATCGCCATCACTCCTGTCACTTGCCTGCAGCCTTCAGCACAAACTAACTCCCCGTCAACGCAGAGTGAAAGCAAAAAAAGAGAGAAATACAAGGCCGCTACACCACGCACAGCCGCCGCACAATAAGAAATGATGGCAGCAGCTTGCCCACAAAACATGAGGCAGTTGGAATCTGCACGACTCCCGGAAACAATGAAGGAAAATAATTCGGCAGGACCTTTATCTCATTTGCCATGCAGTGCAATAAAACGACCGTGTGTTTCTGTATATACATGTTGCCTGCTCAACGAAAAAGAAATTGAAGTAAAAATAAAAAGATCGTACTGTTCCACGAGCCCACACAACATCCCTCAAACTTCATTGCGGCATCCGGCGTGTTCCTCCGCTCCCTCTTTCGTGCAGTCCGTGGGACGCACAGCAATGAGGCCGGCTCCGTGTGTGGGCAAAAAAAGCAAACAAGAGGGGGAAACAAATCACTCATCACGGTATTTATCAACCGAACACTGCGTAAAGAAAAACACAACAGCACTGATTATAACAGACAGACTGCATTAAAGGCAACATTGAAAAGCAAAAACATTGAAAGAATCAACAAACAGCAAAACATTAAAAGATAGATGAAAACGGCGGCATAAAAAAGAGCGAGGAAAACGGCACGTATCTCCGGAGGAGTCGCA
>NW_900089.1:0-900 GCF_000209065.1 Trypanosoma cruzi | reverse complement strand
TGAGGATACCTTTGGAAGGGATCAAGTCCCGGGATGGTGAAAGGCACTTTACGCATGGGGGAGTGAAACTGTGGTATTCTGAGAATGCGTCTCAAAAGCTCGTGAGGGTTGCCCGAGGAAGAGGAGAAGTCGGTGCTGAGGTATTTCTGAACGCACCGATATCTGTTTGCCTCGAGCGTCGAATACCGCACTATTTTGGGAAACGTGATGAGTGAGAAGGATATTTTTTTTTTTTTCTGTTGCTGGTATTGGGGGTGGGAATACTCTTTTGTCTGAACGTATGGGAGGGTTTGGCTTGCGCGCGTTTATGTTTTTTGGGAGTTTTTCGGTGCATTAGTAGAGGACGTTAAGGAGCTGGGGCCACCAGCACGTCGTGGAGGACAGTACGCAGTGCTGAAGGCAAATTCTGAAGGGCACCCCACCGAGTCTTATGTGAATCGGCTGCAATGGAATATCATACAAATACTAATATAAAGCATCGGCTGTTGTGCGTACCGGCGGTTGCAAGCTTTCCGCTTGTGGACTTTTTTTTTCTTTGTGAAGTTACCGCGGAAGACGCTGGTTGGGCTGCGGATGAAGACGGCGGGTGGGCATCACACCAGAGCCAGCACTGTGAGGCAGTTCACTGAGTGCCTGGCGGCATATTTTAAAGGTTGGGAGGAGTTATCCCGAGCCATGTTTTGGGAGATGATTTACGTGCAGCACGCAGACAGCCCGCCGATGAATGACTGGCAGGGATGTGATGTCGTCAATACCGATGATGTGAGCGAGGAGGAAGACCAAGGGATTGCGGCGTTCTGGAAAGGGAAGGGTGCGCCAGTACCAAGTGTCAATATCATCCGAAGAATTTAGAAGAGACGAGGCTCTCCGAAGTGAGGAATAGCCGTCGAAGTAGGAAAA
>NW_900088.1:0-900 GCF_000209065.1 Trypanosoma cruzi | reverse complement strand
TGTGGGCAAGAGCTCGCGAAATTCCTCCAAGCAGCGGATAGTTCAGGGTTGTTTGGTGTCCAGTGTGTGAACACGCAAACAGATATTGACAGAGAGTGTCTCTGACTCCCACCATTCACAATCGGAAACAAAAATTTAGACCACAACGTGTGATGCAGCGGCCGCTCGAAAACGATCAGCCAAGTGCAGCACCGTGTGGGCAAGAGCTCGCGAAATTCCTCCAAGCAGCGGATAATTCAGGGTTGTTTGGTGTCCAGTGTGTGAACAGGCAAAAAGACGTTGAAAGAGAGTGTCTCTGACTCCCACCATTCATAATCGGAAACAAATATTTGGACCACAACGTGTGATGCAGCAGCCGCTCGAAAACGATCAGCCAAGTGCAGCACCCGTGTGGGCAAGAGCTCGCGAAATTCCTCCAAGCAGCGGATAGTTCAGGGTTGTTTGGTGTCCAGTGTGTGAACACGCAAACAGATATTGACAGAGAGTGTCTCTGACTCCCACCATTCACAATCGGAAACAAATATTTGGACCACAACGTGTGATGCAGCGACCGCTCGAAAACGATCAGCCAAGTGCAGCACCCTTGTGGGCAAGAGCTCGCGAAATTCCTCCAAGCAGCGGATAATTCAGGGTTGTTTGGTGTCCAGTGTGTGAACACGCAAACAGATATTGACAGAGAGTGTCTCTGACTCCCACCATTCACAATCGGAAACAAATATTTGGACCACAACGTGTGATGCAGCGACCGCTCGAAAACGATCAGCCAAGTGCAGCACCCTTGTGGGCAAGAGCTCGCGAAATTCCTCCAAGCAGCGGATAATTCAGGGTTGTTTGGTGTCCAGTGTGTGAACACGCAAATAGATATTGACAGAGAGTGTCTCTGACTCCCACCATTCACAA
>NW_900087.1:0-900 GCF_000209065.1 Trypanosoma cruzi | reverse complement strand
TCAACGCTCTTTTATTGACCACCACCAGAATGTGGTTCTGCAAATGCAGCAGAAACAACAGCAGCAGCAACAGCTACCCATTAACAAAATGGAGCTTCCACCTGAAACCGCCTTTGTACCAGTGTTTCAGCAGCAGCCATATGTTCGTTTTTTCAGTATTCTGTTTACGACGCTGGTACGCGCGGATGCACCGAACCGTGAGACGACAGAGCAGATTACGCATGTCTTTGCCGAGTTGTTGCATAGATTATCCCCGATGAAGTACCCGGCATTTGCCTTTGGGTGGTTAGAGCTTGTAAGTCATCGCATCTTTTTGAACCGCTGCCTTCGTACATTGGCGTTATGGCCATACTACGTTGCCTTGCTGGTGCAAGGGTTAGAATTTATTGAACACTTTACCCGCGATGGGGCGATCCCGAAGAATATTCTTGTGTTCTACAAGGCATTCTTTAAGTTAATGCTTGTGTTGACCCATGACTACTCGCGGTTTCTCATTACATATCATTATCAGCTCTGTGACGCCATTCCACCGTATTGCGTTCAGCTACTCAATACGGTCTTGTGCTCTTTTCCGTCAGGTGTGAAGTTGCCGGAGTTCTTTTTGCGCGTGCCGGATGACAGCCCAGAGATGCGAAAGCCACTCAACACGGAGAATCAGGTGAAATGTATCGAGGAAAGTTTCTGGCAGAACGGCTTTGATGGTAACCAGTTGGCTGAGAAGATACGCGACGAGCGTCCGATGGATGAGACGTACATGCGGAGTGTTGTGGACAAACTACAGTCCGCTCCAAATTGGCGGTTAATGAACGCCATTGTTCTTCATGTTTGCATTGTTTACCTTGATATGCATGAGCTTATCATCAAACCAGACTTCTCTGAGTCCAATGCCATGAGATTTTA
>NW_900086.1:0-900 GCF_000209065.1 Trypanosoma cruzi | reverse complement strand
AGCACCCTTGTGGGCAAGATCTCGCGAAATTCCTCCAAGCAGCGGATAGTTCAGGGTTGTTTGGCGTCCAGTGTGTGAACACGCAAACAGACATTGACAGAGAGTGTCTCTGACCACCACCATTCATAATTCGAAACAAAAATTTAGACCACAGCGTGCGGTGCAGCAGCCGCTCGAAAACGATCCGCCGACTGCAGCACCCTTGTGGGCAAGATCTCGCGAAATTCCTCCAAGCAGCGGATAGTTCAGGGTTGTTTGGCGTCCAGTGTGTGAACACGCAAACAGACATTGACGGAGAGTGTCTCTGACCACCACCATTCATAATTCGAAACAAAAATTTAGACCACAACGTGCGGTGCAGCAGCCGCTCGAAAACGATCCGCCGACTGCAGCACCCCTGTGGGCAAGATCTCGCGAAATTCCTCCAAGCAGCGGATAGTTCAGGGTTGTTTGGCGTCCAGTGTGTGAACACGCAAACAGACATTGACAGAGAGTGTCTCTGACCACCACCATTCATAATTCGAAACAAAAATTTAGACCACAACGTGCGGTGCAGCAGCCGCTCGAAAACGATCCGCCGACTGCAGCACCCCTGTGGGCAAGATCTCGCGAAATTCCTCCAAGCAGCGGATAGTTCAGGGTTGTTTGGTGTCCAGTGTGTGAACACGCAAACAGACATTGACAGAGAGTGTCTCTGACCACCACCATTCATAATTCGAAACAGAAATTTAGACCACAACGTGCGGTGCAGCAGCCGCTCGAAAACGATCCGCCGACTGCAGCACCCCTGTGGGCAAGATCTCGCGAAATTCCTCCAAGCAGCGGATAGTTCAGGGTTGTTTGGCGTCCCAGTGTGTGAACACGCAAACAGACATGACAGAGATCTCTCTGACCACTTCC
>NW_900085.1:0-900 GCF_000209065.1 Trypanosoma cruzi | reverse complement strand
AAAAGTCAGACACCAGCTGCATCACCTTTGGAATGCGGGTGGAGCCGCCGACGAGCACCACGTCGTGCACGGCACGCTTGTCCATCTTGGCGTCCTGGAGCACACGCTCCACCGGCTGCAGCGTCCCTCGGAAGAGGTCGCCGCAGAGCTCCTCGAAGCGGGCGCGAGTGATGGTTGCCTGGAAGTCCACGTTGTCGAACAGCGCGTCGATCTCAATCGTCGCCTGTGCCGCGGACGACAGCGTGCGCTTGGCGCGCTCGCAGGCGGTGCGGAGGCGGCGGAGGGCGCGCTGGCTTGTCGTCAGGTCCTTGCCCTTGTTCTTGCGCTTGAACTCGTCCGTGAAGTGCGACACGAGGCGGTTGTCAAAGTCCTCGCCGCCCAGGTGCGTGTCGCCGTTCGTCGCCTTCACCTCAAAGATGCCACCGTCGATCGTCAGCAGCGTGACATCAAACGTGCCGCCGCCAAGGTCAAAGATGAGCACATTGCGCTCCTTGCCGTCCTCCACTTTGTCCAGGCCATACGCAATGGCGGCAGCTGTCGGCTCATTGATGATGCGCAGCACCTCCATCCCCGCGATCGTGCCGGCATCCTTCGTCGCCTGCCGCTGGGAGTCGTTGAAGTACGCGGGCACAGTCACCACGGCCTTCTTCACCTGCTTGCCCAGGTACGACTCCGCAATCTCCTTCATCTTTGACAGCACCATCGAGCTCACCTCCTCCGGGGTTGAACGTCTTTGTCTCGCCGCGGAACTGCACCTGGATCACCGGCTTGTCGTCGCCCTTCGTGATGACCTTGAAGGGCCAGTGCTTCATGTCCGACTGCACAACGGGGTCGCTGAACTTCCGCCCAATGAGGCGCTTCGCGTCGAAGACGGTGTTCGTCGGGTTCATCGCAACCTGG
>NW_900084.1:0-900 GCF_000209065.1 Trypanosoma cruzi | reverse complement strand
AATTTAGACCACAACGTGTGGTGCAGCAGCCGCTCGAAAACGATCCGCCGAGTGCAGCACCCCTGTGAGCAGGAGCTCGCGAAATTCCTCCAAGCAGCGGATAGTTCCGGGTTGTTTGGCGTTCAGTGTGTGAACACGCAAACAGACATTGAAAGAGAGTGTCTCTGACCACCACCATTCATAATTCGAAACAAAAATTTAGACCACAACGTGTGGTGCAGCAGCCGCTCGAAAACGATCCGCCGAGTGCAGCACCCCTGTGAGCAGGAGCTCGCGAAATTCCTCCAAGCAGCGGATAGTTCCGGGTTGTTTGGCGTTCAGTGTGTGAACACGCAAACAGACATTGAAAGAGAGTGTCTCTGACCACCACCATTCATAATTCGAAACAAAAATTTAGACCACAACGTGTGGTGCAGCAGCCGCTCGAAAACGATCCGCCGAGTGCAGCACCCCTGTGAGCAGGAGCTCGCGAAATTCCTCCAAGCAGCGGATAGTTCCGGGTTGTTTGGCGTTCAGTGTGTGAACACGCAAACAGACATTGAAAGAGAGTGTCTCTGACCACCACCATTCATAATTCGAAACAAAAATTTAGACCACAGCGTGTGGTGCAGCAGCCGCTCGAAAACGATTATCCGAGTGCAGCACCCCTGTGGGCAGGAGCTCGCGAAATTCCTCCAAGCAGCGGATAGTTCCGGGTTGTTTGGCGTTCAGTGTGTGAACACGCAAACAGACATTGAAAGAGAGTGTCTCTGACCACCACCATTCATAATTCGAAACAAAAATTTAGACCACAACGTGTGGTGCAGCAGCCGCTCGAAAACGATCCGCCGAGTGCAGCACCCCTGTGGGCAGGATCTCGCGAAATTCCTCCAAGCAGCGGATAGTTCCGCGGTTGTTTGG
>NW_900083.1:0-900 GCF_000209065.1 Trypanosoma cruzi | reverse complement strand
CAGGCTTTTCCCCCCTCGCGAGGGCCTCCGCAGCCACAATCCTGTGCGTGCGTGCATTCTCAGCGTTTTAAACACGGCATGTGTGTGTGCATGTGCTTGTGTGTTTGGCAGCGCCTATACTTGCGGAGCAGCTGTGCGCCACAAGAGAGTCTGAAGAAAGCAACGGCAGAGAGAGGCAGATAGCACACACGCAAATTACTCATATCACACACACACACACACGCAGCCGCGGAATGGGTGCACTCAACCACAAAATCAAAAAGGAAAACAAAACAAAAAGCCGAAGCGTGGGACGACCAGCGCACACACACTCTCATTACTCCCGTAAAGCAAAACACACACACAGAGGGAGAGAGAGAGAGGTCGCCCACTCAATGCAATAAAAACAAAACAGAAACAGTTACGGTGCTCCGTCCATGCAGCCAGGCAGGACGGCAGCGGTGCGTGTCGTGCAAAAGAGAGCACCAACGGGCCTGCATGGGTGTGCATGCATATATACAATGGGCACATTATTGTGTGTGCTTCGTGGGGTGAGGTGAGGGCGAGAGTCCATGCAAGGGGACACACACACACACAGAGAGAAGGAAGAGTGTGTGTGCGGGCGGTGCATGGCTCTCTCACACTCACTCTCACGCGGCCACCACCGCAGCCGCAGCCGCACAAACCACGAAACAGATGGAATCAGTGCGATTGCAGAACTCGCACACCGTCCTGCAAACCAGAAGTTTAAAAAGCAATATGAAACAAGAATTCAAAAAAAAATGGAAAAAACTTAGGCTTCTGCGGGAATCGAACCCGCGTCCCCGGATGACATTGTGAGCGTGTTTGCCACTGAGCTATAAAAATGCGGTCGCGCGACCCCTTTTCACGTAAAGTATTAATTTCGATCTCGAACAATCG
>NW_900082.1:0-900 GCF_000209065.1 Trypanosoma cruzi | reverse complement strand
CACAAAATCTAGCAGAGTGCGCTGCACCATGTCCAACAACACTCCGCTCCTGTGCGTTAAACACCCCTTGTTTGTTTATTGCAACAACAGACGTTTAAAGAAAAAAAAGACAACATGTATTTAAATTTGGGTGGTGTGCCATTTCCACACGCAGGGAAAATAAGGGGAGCCTCTGTCACCAAGAAAAACAAATAAAATAATAATAAGAAATTTTCGTGGGTAGCTGAATTGTGGGATACCGTAGCGAAGAGAATCGGCGTTAGTTGGCCCCTGCAGTTCCCCTAAGCATTTCAAAACTTCCAAAAACCAATACACCCAAAGTCAAATATATGCATATATTTTCTCTGAGCGCGTATCTATACACACACCCACAAAAAAAAAAAAAAAAAAAAAAGAACTGTGAGAAAGGAAAAATAAAGAAAAATAAAAATTGAAAGGTAAGAAAAAAAGAGGGAAAAACACATTTTCGTGACGGATTCGGCTAAGAGATAATGTCTCCTCATGTGCAGCCAAGGCTTAGAAATACTTTGCCTTCTCGCTTATTCCAATGCTGAATAACAAATCCATATGCTGAAAGCAGGGTCGTGATCAACTCGTCGATGCTCCGCAGCAGTTCCCCTTGGTAGTGTACCCCCGATCCATCGTCAGAAATCTTCAACGCGGGCAGTTGAGGCTCGATCACAACCCCATTTTTAGATTGATTGCCCTCTGGCCAGTGCACAAATACGGCTTGCGGGAGTGCCCGGCGGAAAACCAATCGCTGGTACTCAAATCTTCCAAGAATGGCCTTCTCTAGCTCCGGTAACTGGAAGAACTGTGCGTCGCTGAGTAGCTGCTCCCACTCATCAAAAGACTCAGGCAGCAGCAAGGCACCGGTGCGAAGGAAGTGAGAACGGGCGG
>NW_900081.1:0-900 GCF_000209065.1 Trypanosoma cruzi | reverse complement strand
GAGATCTGCCCCACAAGGGTGCTGCAGTCGGATAATCGTTTTCGAGTGGCTGCTGCACCACACGCTGTGGTCTAAATTTTGTTTCGAATTATGAATGGTGGTGGTCAGAGGCACTCTCTTTCAATGTCTGTTTGCGTGTTCACACACTGGACACCAAACAACCCTAAACCATCCGCTGCTTGGAGGAATGTCGCGAGATCTTGCCCACAAGGGTGCTGCACTCGGCGGATCGTTTTCGAGTGGCTGCTGCACCACACGTTGTGGTCTAAATTTTTGTTTCGAATTATGAATGGTGGTGGTCAGAGGCACTCTCTTTCAATGTCTGTTTGCGTGTTCACACACTGGACACCAAACAACCCTGAACTATCCGCTGCTTGGAGGAATGTCGCGAGATCTTGCCCACAAGGGTGCTGCACTCGGCGGATCGTTTTCGAGTGGCTGCTGCACCACACGTTGTGGTCTAAATTTTTGTTTCGAATTATGAATGGTGGTGGTCAGAGGCACTCTCTTTCAATGTCTGTTTGCGTGTTCACACACTGGACGCCAAACAACCCTGAACTATCCGCTGCTTGGAAGAATGTCGCGAGATCTTGCCCACAAGGGTGCTGCAGTCGGATAATCGTTTTCGAGTGGCTGCTGCACCACACGCTGTGGTCTAAATTTTTGTTTCGAATTATGAATGGTGGTGGTCAGAGGCACTCTCTTTCAATGTCTGTTTGCGTGTTCACACACTGGACGCCAAACAACCCTAAACCATCCGCTGCTTGGAGGAATTTCGCGAGATCTTGCCCACAAGGGTGCTGCAGTCGGCGGATCGTTTTCGAGTGGCTGCTGCACCACACGTTGTGGTCTAAATTTTTGTTTCGAATTATGAATGGTGGTGGTCAGAGGCACTCTCTT
>NW_900080.1:0-900 GCF_000209065.1 Trypanosoma cruzi | reverse complement strand
TTTGCTGGCTGATAGTGCCCACGACGCGTTGTTTGCATATATTCGTTGTCCCTTTTTGTGGCACACCTTGTGCTATACGCCAAAGGTGCCGCCTCTGTGTTTCTTCCGAGGGAGGACGGAGCTCCAACGGCGGTCCGATGCCCACTGAATCCCATGGCACGGCGCAGTGCCTCTGTTTTCTCCCGCCGCTGAGATATGCCTTCTTTGTCCAGGATGGTCTTGAGTGGGCTTGCCCCGACGTCCCTCGTCGGACGGGTGTAACTAAGCTCGTGCACGGTGAACTGGCTCTGCGGTGGCGCAACGATGTCGCCGTGGTAGAAAAGAAGCTGCACGGGTGCTTCGGCGCAAAAACAGCCAGGGGGCTTAGCTGCAAGAAGTTCCTCGTCGTTCTTGGTGCCCCTGTATGACGCTAAATATGTCGTCTGGCCTTCTAGCGGCTCCTTCGCGGGGTCCTTCAGACCAAATGACATTCGCTCCTCCTGCCAGTTCCCAAGCAGCGTGGCACAGTGGTACTCAGACTTGTGTCCGCTGGGGCCAATGAGGCGAATGCGCAGGCGAGCGTTCGGGGGCATCCTATGTGCAACTGTGTGCGGCGGAGAAGCCACTTCCCCTTCGACTGCAAGTAGTATGCTCGCCGGCAGAGGAAGAGCAAACAAGTTATATCCACACTGCATGAGAGGCAAAACTACACACACACACACACACAAACAAAAATAACAACGAAAACCAAAAGGCTCCGAGTAAAAAAAGTACAGGAGAGTGCGTGCACATCCCTCATTGCCCAAATTGGTTGCAAAGACCTGATGGGCCTCCCTGCTTCCTGTGCGCCGCTCCAAGGGTCCTCTCACCACTGTACGTCGATGCACAGCAATGTGTGAATCCGCGCGTGCGCAGCATCAA
>NW_900079.1:0-900 GCF_000209065.1 Trypanosoma cruzi | reverse complement strand
GGAATGGGACATTGTTTGCCTGTTGAACCGGCGAAAGCGCTTGCGCGGCCAAACCAACTGCACAACCCGTGGTGACCTGAGACGCCGCTTGGCGCCTGCTTGTGTGAGTTTCTGGGGTGGGGATGAGGCGCGGGGTTGAGAAGCAATGCTCCATCCCCGTGACGGCCTGCCCCAGGCTATGAAGACCAAGCACGTCATTATCGGGGTAAGTCACATCCCGGCCAATGATTACTTGTTCCTCCTCCTCCTCTGCCGCACACCTAAGAGGAGAGTACAGAAGCAGCCTGCTTTCAGCTGGGTCCCCCGTGTGATGACGTCTCTCCCCCGTCCTGACATCGTCTTGAAGCTCTGATCTTCGCCGCCATGCGCTCATGGGGCTCGCAGCACTCAGTGGCGACGCTGTTGACGAGACGCCAGCCTGCTCCCTCCTCGCTATTCCATCCGGACTGTCGTCAAGTTTCAGTTCAAGAAGCGGGTCACGTGCAAACAATGTGTGTGACTGAGACGCAAGAAACGCTGTGATGTCCTTTTCCCACGCCCGTCTGACAACAGCGTTAGTGTCCACATCGGCTGATTCACCACCGAGCTCCAGCCTCCGTGTGGGTGTCGTGCTCTCCAACAGACAAGCGCCCTCTGACGCCGCCTGCTGCACCTCACCACTGTTGTTGCTCTCCGTTTCTATCCGCCCCATGCGTCGCACACACACATACACACAGAACCACAGCAACGACCGGCCCCTCGACTCCCTCGCGCAGGCAAAACAAAGGCAATGTATGTGCTTTCCCCCGTCCACAGCAAAGGGGCAAAGAAAGTGCTTCTCAACTGTTGACTGGTGTCCTATGCCCTTGAAAGCAAGCACCACACACACAAAAAAAAAAAAAAAAAAACAGAAGGAAAAAT
>NW_900078.1:0-900 GCF_000209065.1 Trypanosoma cruzi | reverse complement strand
CGTGGCACTCGCACGGCTCGGTGGTCGGTGCGCCATGCAGCCGCACTGCAACGCCTGTCGGTGAGGCAGCCGAGGCCCACCGCCCCGCAGCAACGCGAGGCGTGCAACCAACCCCAACATACCGCCACACTATCGCCCTTTTTTATTTTGTTTTATCCACGTTGTCCGTCGCTTTGCCCCATCACTGACACAAAAAATAAGTGCACACCTCCATAAAAGAAAAATAAGGGAGGCACGATCCCACCGTCCCGCCGAGGATCAACACTCCCCTCCACCCACCACCATTGCCGCACAGGAAACCGCAGTCACATCGCAGAGGCAACACCACAATGTGCACCACACCATCGTGCACCGAACAATGGGCGAGACGCAGCCATGCATCGCCCCGCTCCATTTTCCCACCAATCAGGTTTTGTTTGCCAGCAAAAAGTAGCAAACAGAATCAGAGTGCACACAAACCCAACCACCCCCTCACTCGCTGAAGCACATTATTCGCATGGAGTGACAACATTTGAGGACAAACCAGCAGTAACAGAAGGCATGGAATTTCCCTGCCAACCCCGCAAAGAGACGCAACAACTCTGCGGAGTCAAGGTGGCAGCCCCTCGGTGTTGCCCGCAGTTCACATGGCGGGAAGAATTCCACGCACGCATATTTCCGGACACCTCGCTGTTTGAGTGCCCAACAGAACATGTAAAGAAAATACCTGCGCGCAAGGTGGAATTAAATACGTGAAAAGTCGGCCTGCTTTCTCCGATGGCGTTGGCGAGCAGTCCCACACAATCCAATCAAGGTGGCACGCCGGACAGAATGGCGTCCGTCAATCAATAAAAAATGCGACACTGAAAGGGAGCAGAGAAGAGGTGGCGCATGCGATTGTCAGTGACAACCGTAAGCAAT
>NW_900077.1:0-900 GCF_000209065.1 Trypanosoma cruzi | reverse complement strand
CACACGGGTGCTGCACTCGGCTGATCGTTTTCGAGCGGCTGCTGCATCACACGTTGTGGTCCAAATTTTTGTTTCCAATTATGAATGGTGGGAGTCAGAGACACACTCTGTCACTATCTGTTTGCGTGTTCATGCACTGGACACCAAACAACCCTGAACTATCCGCTGCTTGGAGGAATTTCGCGAGCTCTTGCCCACACGGGTGCTGCACTCGGCTGATCGTTTTCGAGCGGCTGCTGCATCACACGTTGTGGTCCAAATTTTTGTTTCCAATTATGAATGGTGGGAGTCAGAGGCACTCTCTGTCACTATCTGTTTGCGTGTTCGTGCACTGGACACCAAACAACCCTGAACTATCCGCTGCTTGGAGGAATTTCGCGAGCTCTTGCCCACGAGGGTGCTGCACTCGGCTGATCGTTTTTGAGCGGCTGCTGCATCACACGTTGTGGTCTAAATTTTTGTTTCCGATTGTGAATGGTGGGAGTCAGAGACACACTCTGTCACTATCTGTTTGCGTGTTCATGCACTGGACACCAAACAACCCTGAACTATCCGCTGCTTGGAGGAATTTCGCGAGCTCTTGCCCACACGGGTGCTGCACTCGGCTGATCGTTTTCGAGCGGCTGCTGCATCACACGTTGTGGTCCAAATTTTTGTTTCCAATTATGAATGGTGGGAGTCAGAGACACACTCTGTCACTATCTGTTTGCGTGTTCGTGCACTGGACACCAAACAACCCTGAACTATCCGCTGCTTTGAGGAATTTCGCGAGCTCTTGCCCACGAGGGTGCTGCACTCGGCTGATCGTTTTTGAGCGGCTGCTGCATCACACGTTGTGGTCTAAATTTTTGTTTCCGATTGTGAATGGTGGGGAGTCAGAGACACACTCTGTCACTATCT
>NW_900076.1:0-900 GCF_000209065.1 Trypanosoma cruzi | reverse complement strand
CTCTTCCGGAGTCAAAGTCGAAGTACTTCCACTCGTAGAGGGAGATGAAGGTTCGGTTTGTTGTTGACCGACAGGTGACCGACTGTTTGTGGCACCTGCGCTGCACGCGGCTTCCTCCTTTGGTGAGTCCACTTTTTGATCCGTCGCGCCTGATATCCCTCGTCCCTCTGCTGGCGTTGATAACGCCTTCGATGCTGCCTGTTTCCCTGTGCCTTCCGGCTCCCCCGTCACTGGTCGTGCTGCTTGTGGTGCGTGGCTCTCGTTGGGGGCAAGTCAGCAGTGTCGCTGCTCTCCACACCAGTCACTTCTTCCTTCACGGTTGTGCCGCCATCACCTCGGCTGCCGACACAACGTGAGACCTGGTTGTAGCGGGTCCTGCGCTGCATCGGGGTCCTCCTCAACACGGGATACATCCTTCTTGGGGCCATTTAAAGCCCCACCCTCGGGCTCTTCCGCATCGGCAGGTGACGATGTGCAAGCGGGTGTAGCAGAACCCGGAGAGTCACCTCCACCTCCCTGAAAACATTCACCCTTTGTACCTCCAGTAGATGCATGACTACCAACCGGGCGGAGGGTTCACCGTCAACACCAACTCCAATTCCGCACAAAGTTCCATGACCACAAGAAACATCATAATCCCCAGCATCGGCCGACACCGCTGGCACCGCAGCACAGCACGCAGAGGGCACACACCAGCAGCACACGGCCAGGCACCATCATCGCCATCACTCCCGTCACTTGCGTGCGGCCTCCAGCACAAACCAACTCCCCGTCAACGCAGCGAAAACAAAGAGAGAAATACGACCGCTACACCACGCACAGCCACCGCACAAAAAAAAACGGCAGCAGCCCAGCAGCAGCAGCAGCAGCAACAAACACAACATGAGACAGATGGAATCA
>NW_900075.1:0-900 GCF_000209065.1 Trypanosoma cruzi | reverse complement strand
GAGAAAGTACTTTTCACGGATTACAAGAACTTATTGATGAAGGTTCTCAAAATTTTAATATGGATTTAGATGCAAATCCTGCAAGTGATAAAATTCCACAAGGATATGCAGATAGAATTCAAATTAAATTGAATAATTATGCTTGAGAACAATTCACACATTTAGCTTACGATTATTGAATTCGTGGTTTTCGAGAAAAAGATCAAAATCTGGAAGCTCCTAAAAATAAAGTTTATTTCTGATTGAATTTAGATGAATTTATTCATAATGCAATTAAATATGATAAAGAAAACTGAGATAAAGCAAAAAATAATCCTGTTAATTATGCTTATGTAAATCACAACCCAGGCGAAGAAGTTACAAAAGATAAAAAAGGCAATATTTTAAGTTCATTAAAACCAAACCTAAAATATTCAATTAATGCTCAAAAATATTTAATTTCAGCCACTTCTCCTGTTTCATTAATTTCATCACAAAAACGTGATTCAATATTTTATTTAATAAACAATAGTCCAAATGGTTATTCAAACAAACAATTAACTTCATTGATTAATTTTTCATATACACCATTTATTTTAGAAAAACAAGCAATTTATTTTGAAACTAAATCATCAAAACAGTTTGATTCTTATATTTTAGCTATTGTTATTATTTTAATTGCTATGTCTATATTCTTAGTTGTAAAACATAGATTACTAGGTGCTATAGCCAGTGTCACAATGGCATTTCTATTATTTGTTTTCTTATCAATAATAAGTGCATTTGGTGTAGTAATTAATTCTTTAATTGCATTAACTACAATATTTATTATTTTTGTGGCATTTAGTTTATTAACTAAGAAACTTCAAATTTTTTCAAAAGAACTTAGAGAAGGTGCTAATACAAATAAAGCAATAAATA
>NW_900074.1:0-900 GCF_000209065.1 Trypanosoma cruzi | reverse complement strand
TGCAGCACCCGTGTGGGCAAGAGCTCGCGAAATTCCTCCAAGCAGCGGATAGTTCAGGGTTGTTTGGTGTCCAGTGTGTGAACACGCAAACAGATATTGACAGAGAGTGCCTCTGACTCCCACCATTCATAATCGGAAACAAAAATTTGGACCACAACGTGTGATGCAGCGGCCGCTCGAAAACGATCAGCCGAGTGCAGCACCCGTGTGGGCAAGAGCTCGCGAAATTCCTCCAAGCAGCGGATAGTTCAGGGTTGTTTGGTGTCCAGTGTGTGAACACGCAAACAGATATTGACAGAGAGTGCCTCTGACTCCCACCATTCACAATCGGAAACAAAAATTTGGACCACAACGTGTGATGCAGCAGCCGCTCGAAAACGATCAGCCGAGTGCAGCACCCGTGTGGGGAAGAGCTCGCGAAATTCCTCCAAGCAGCGGATAGTTCAGGGTTGTTTTGTGTCCAGTGTGTGAACACGCAAACAGATATTGACAGAGAGTGTCTCTGACTCCCACCATTCACAATCGGAAACAAAAATTTGGACCACAACGTGTGATGCAGCAGCCGCTCGAAAACGATCAGCCTAGTGCAGCACCCGTGTGGGCAAGAGCTCGCGAAATTCCTCCAAGCAGCGGATAGTTCAGGGTTGTTTGGTGTCCAGTGTATGAACACGCAAACAGATATTGACAGAGAGTGCCTCTGACTCCCACCATTCATAATTGGAAACAAAAATTTGGACCACAACGTGTGATGCAGCGGCCGCTCGAAAACGATCAGCCGAGTGCAGCACCCGTGTGGGCAAGAGCTCGCGAAATTCCTCCAAGCAGCGGATAATTCAGGGTTGTTTGGTGTCCTAGTGTGTGAACACGCAAACAGATATTGACAGAGACTGCCTCTGACTC